>NC_086010.1:14273317-14330817 GCF_030014385.1 Trichomycterus rosablanca
ATGAGGGGTGCAGGGCTCCAGATAGCCCCGCTGAATGATGGGAGTTTAGTGGAGCCTGCTGAAGCCCTCTGCGGTTTCTTCGCCACATATCAAAAAAGGGCATTAGATTCTGGCACGCTCGAGAAGTTTGCCTTGGCAGGGACCCAGGCTTTAATAGCCAGGGATATTTGTAGGTTATGAATAAGGTGCACTTGCACCGGGGGGAATGGTGGTAAGCGCTGGCGGGACGCCTGACCACAGACCCCGCCGTCAAGTCTCCCCTATGCCTCGATCCCTCCTACCTGTTCATTTCCATGACTATTGCGATTTCATTCATGCAAGACATCCAAGTGCAGATTGCTTGGGAAAGGTCGTCACACTCTTTTAAACAGCTCGCGAGAGGCAGGGCAGGAAGAAAAGTTTGTGAACCACCTTCTAGGGATGACATTTACTGGCCCTAAATGACTAAGATCCCAAGTACTAATTTCTTGTGTAGTGAAATAATGGAGAGAATCAATATTTAAAGGACTTTTAGTGTGTTTACTGATGTCAATATTCCTAAATCATTCAATTCCTGTGGGGATGAGCTGTTTCTTAGCCAATGCAGGTTTGGGTGGGAAAAAAAACAATTTAGATGTCCAACAGCTAAACTAATCATGATAGGTTATGTTGGAAAGGTTTTCAATACGCCCTGGATGGACTGGCGGTCAGTCCAAGGGGGTTACTGTGTGCCTTGCGCCCACTGAAAAGCTGTGATAGGCTCCAGCACCCCAACCCCCCGCAACCCTGAGTGAGTTAGTGAGTTTTAAATATTTTAAATATTAGTCTTTAATAAGCCAGTGAGTTTAACAAGGGTCAAATTGTGATGGCTAGTTGATTGGGTCAGAGCATCTCCAAAACTGCAGCTCTTGTGGGGTGTTCCTGGTCTGCAGAGGTCAGTATCTATCAAAAGTAGTCCAAGGAAAGAACAGTGGTAAACCGGCAACAGGGTCATGGGCGGCCAAGGCTCAGTGATGCACGTGGGGAGCGAAGGCTGGCCCGTGTGGTCCGATCCAACAGACGAGCTACTGTAGCTCAAAGTGCTGAAGAAGTTAATCCTGGTTCTGATAGAAAGGTGTCAGGACTGTTTCCTTCCTTGGACCACTTTTGATAGATACTGACTGCAGTTAGCTGCAGTTTTGGAGATGCTCTGACCCAGTCGTCTAGCCATCACAATTTCCTGCTTCTAACACATCAACTTTGAGGACAAAATGTTCACTTGCTAGACCCTTAACCCTCAATTAAGGGCATTTACTGGATGTGATGTTACTATTGTAATTGACTGAATACAATTTAGTCAATTGAAGGTTAAGGGTCTTGCTCAGTGACAACGAGGCAGTGGTCAGGCTTGAACCTTTGACCTCTTGATTACTTAGTAACTTAACTGCTGAGCTCATGACAATATATAGTTTTAAATAAATGCCTAAAGACAAACGTTCTTAAATAACCCACTCATTAAAAAATAGTTAGTGTTTAGCAAAATTTTGGTGCCTTGCATTTGTGGTTGGAACATCTGACCCCAAGATCTCCAACAGTGATCCTTGGGGAATTTTTGCCTCTGTAGTCACCATCCAAACTGCCTGTGTGTGTGTGTGTGGGAAGGGGGTGTACCATCTGATTAAAATCTTTTAATTATTACTGTAAATATTGGCATTTTTAGGTAAGTAGATGTCTTTATCTCCCAATTTAGCGTAGTCAGTCTGTCTTCCGCTGGTGGTGGATCCCTGATTGCAGTCGATGTGGGTATATTGCTGCTCACACATCCTCCTCCGACCCATGGCGCAGCCCTTAGCGGATGCCTTTTTCACCTATGCACTCTGCACAGGCGTCTCTCTATCTGCTAATCAGGGTCCTTACACAGCGTTTGAAGACCCCACCCGCATAGTCCGGTCATCCCGCCCTAGCAGAAACGTTTCTGCTGCAGACATTGCCAATTATGCCCGCTAGATGGCGCCCAGCCGACCGGTGGCAACGCCGGGCAGTTCAGAATCTCGGCTCTGGTGCGCTAGTGGAATATCCCGCTGCGCCACCTGGGCGCCTTGTCAGGTTGCAGAATGACAAATCCATGACTTTCTGTCTCAATGGTGTATGTAAATGAGGTAACACAGGGGTCAAATTCTTGTACGTCTTGAATGTTCCTAGACACTCTGGTCAACTCGTCCAAGGAAAAAATCCAGGAAATTATTTAGTTTAGTTATGTTTCAAAGCATTTCGAGTTGTGCCAAGCACATGGAAAAAATAATTACTTCTTGATGAGATATTTTCTTCCACTTACAGTTAGGTAGGGAGGTGTGGTAGGTTGAGCCAAGTGTTGGAGGCTTGCAAGAAGGACAGAAGCTCAAAAGTCAACGTGCTGACGAATAAAAACCAAAGCTGGTTGACATAAGTAACCCCATTGACCTCAGTCAACTAAAAGGCAGTTACCAATGAAAAAAGATTTAGACCACAGCAGTCACACTATAAGGATGTAGCCGCGAAGCTCCATAAGACTTTCTGCCATCTTCCCATCTCCCTTCCTCACCTCCTCCTGCTTTAACTAGGAGGCCCCTCCCCTCTAGGACCTGGCGGCTAATCCTAAAGCAGAAGAAATTAGAGAGGGCTTTTCAACACAGACAACAAATCACATCCATATGGCCATATCATTCAGTGTACACATTCATTCACAATACATAATGCATATGCAGAACTTAAATCAATAGTTCAGCTAGCAGCCACTCAGGTAACGCAGCTGGGATCTCGATTACATCGTATCGAGTCTCAGCTCTGCCTGCTGGCTGAGGCTGAGCGGCCACATGAACAACGATTGGCCTGTTGTTCAGATATTGGTGAGATTAAGCCAGATAGGGTGTCTCTCATAACTAATGCAATTACGACCTCTGCTGGCTGATTGATGGCGCCTGCACAGAGACGGGAAAAGAGTGCTCTCAGGGTGTGTCTCTCCGTACACAGTGCTGATCCGCATTGCACTCGTCGAAGTGTAGGTGACGAAATACATACGGTTGCTGCCCACGTGTCGGAGGGGGGAGTGGGTTAGTTTCGTTCTCCTCAGTCAGAGCAGGGATCGGCATTGGTGGAGAGGAAGCATGACGCAATCGGGCAATTGGACACAAAAAGGGGAGAAAATGCATAAAGAAAATAATAATTCAGCTAGCTTTATTCATTATTCTGCTCTTTTCTATCTTCAGGTACCTTCTACACATCAAAGTCCTGGACCAGCACCGACACCCGGATCATCTCCAGACAACAGTAAGTACCTCTTTATTTATTTATACTGTTTACATTGGATAAATTAGTCTAGTCTCCTGGTAATCAATACAGACAGGCTTGGTGATGTGTAAGGAACCCTTACATCATCACAGTTTCCTACTGTTCCTCTAGGGTTTTCATTTGTTGAAGACAATTTGAAATACTGAACATGTTATAACTGTGCTGATTTAAATCTAATGTCATGTATGTTGGTGCGTTAACACCTGTCCTTAAATGTTTAATTCTATCTAATATAAGCGAAAGATGCATGAAACGGGTGTAAATGGGGTCTTTTGTGTTTTTATGTTTCAGGAACATAAACAGCGTGTTAATTAGCCTGACAGACTCATTTTGCTGTTCCATACAGATGCCGTGTGTGATGAGGCTACACACTTGCTGCCTGATGAACTGCAGGTAGAGCTAACTCACAGAAGCGGGTACTGTAATTCCCCCAACCCATCTGCCTGGCTCTTTAATTAGTGCTCTTCATAAAATGATGACAAAGGCATTATGTGCAAGCAATATAACATTTTTAATCAAGAACATGGTGTGCGCACGGTGCTATTTTCTAATAATTACTGAATCTAGGATTTGCTTAATATGTGGTTGAACTTTGCTGGGGTGTAGAAATGAAATAATATAACAAACGCCATGTTTTACAAAGTCTTCGAATTAAATGTGACTGCTATCGAGATGGAGAGTAAAATATGTATGGAATTATGTAAATATAATGGGAAGAGAATGACAGCTACTTGAATTGTCTGCTGGAATTCCGCTAGTGGAAGACACAATGAGGTAGACGTCTTACTCTTGGCTAAAAACAAGTCTTAATGTTAGTGTTAATGAATGAAACGTTGTTGTTTTGACCACATTTATTGCTAACAAGTGTGAGAATCCATTATACTGTATAAGATGCATTTAATTTACATGCTTCTAAATCGGGGTTGACCCCGACTAGACGTCATTGAGATGAATTGGATTGCTGTATGAAAGCCGGGCCTTTCTACCCAACACTCACTCTCACTCACTTTCACTACACGATTTTTGCCCTGATTTTCGCTCGGCGACTGGATTGAGTTTTCTAGCAGGTCAGATATCTGATCTCAGATGTGCGACTGGGAATGAGTGACATGTCGAACAGCCAATGAGAACGCAGGATACTGCGTGAGGGGAAACGCAGGAGGGAAGTGTAAACACTGGGGCAGGGGCTTAATTAATATAGTTTATATCAGGACACACCGGCACACACACGTTTTACAGTATTTCTGACTTGATCGTCCTCTACAAAACATAACACCCACGCTGCATTGCAAAATTATTAATTAACCTCCAACTTACTACAGAACAAGCCATATACTGTTCGTGTTGTCAAATCCACTCAGATTCATTTATTTTCCCTCTTTGATTTTACGCTGCACATCAGACCACAAACACTGATCTCTCGCTATTTGTTGACGTGCATTTTTGGACGTGGTATCATTAAACTCCCTCGTCACTTCTCACGTGTGTTTTTGTAAAGAAGAAAAAATAATGGAGACCAGAGAAGCTCGCCTGCGATTCCAGTTGGTGATGGATCGTGTAGTGTGAAACCCCCTATCGCCGACCAGTCGTGTAGAGTGAAATACACACCGACTGAAGGACTCCCGAGTGCAAGAGATTCAGTCATGTAGTGTTAACTGTACAGCGACCTGACGACTTGGAAAGTCGTGTAGTGTGAACTTGGCATTATCTAATTAGGGTCGGGGGGTGCCAGCTTTTCAATGGGCGCAAGGCACACAGTAACACCCTGGACGGGGCGCCAGTCCATCGCAGGGCAGGCACACACACACCTATTCACCTATAGGGCAATTCAGTGTCTCCAATTAATCTGACTGCATGTTTTTGGACTGTGGGAGGAAACCGGAGCTCCCGGAGGAAACCCACGCAGACACGAGGAGGACGTGCAAACTCCGCACAGAAAGGACCCGGACCGCCCCGCCTGGGGATCGAACCCAGGACCTTCTTGCTGTGAGGCAACAGTGGTCTACCCATGGGCGCCCAGGTGGCGCGGTTTCGAAACTCGGTGTTGCCACCGGTCGGCTGGGTGCCGTCTGGCGGGCATGATTGGCAGTGCCTGCAGCAGATACTGATTGGCCACTGTATCTGCAGGATGGGGGCCGGACTATGTGTGGGTGGGTGGGTCTTCATACGCTGTGTTTGGAGGAAGAGACGCCTGTGCAGAATGCAGGGGCGAGAAGAGCAGGGCTGTGCACGTGTCGGAAGAGGCGTGTACGGTGACGTGCTCTCCTCGGATGCAGTCTGGTATCTCTCAGCAGCGGAAGACCACCGTGCCACCCTCTTACCCAACATATTCTTTTTTGATTCATGTGAAAGGAAATCATTGTCATATTAAGTGGACTGGAGGCTGTTATACCCTCAAAAGGTGTGTGGAGGGACAATGTCATATTCATATAGTTTAGGGACATACTTTTGGCGATACAGTGTACATTGTTTCCTTTATAAAGTTTCAAGTCTTGCCAACTGTTTAATTGGGTTAGATTGCTTTTATTTTAACCCACTCCAGTGCTTTTGTTTTTGAACCTGAGCTCCATCCAGCCACACGTCTTCTGCCACTGTGTTGGAGAGTATTCCAAGTATACGATAAAAATGCCTTTACTTGTGTTGATCTGAAATTACTCTTTACAGTGCAGCATTGGTAAATCATTACTGCGTTTTTACCAAACTGAAAGACCTCACAAACATATTCATGCCAGGATCCGTATGCAAATGGCTCATACATATATTACCTACACAGGTATTTCCTGTCGACGTATTGTGTTTGTTGGTTAAGCAATGTGTAAATGTTAAAATGTCAGTAAATCATAAATATGTACTGGGGGTGAAACGGCGGCTCTATGGGTAGCACTGTCGCCTCACAAAGAAAAGGTCCTGGGTTTGATTCGCAGGTTGAGCGGTCCGGGTCCTTTCTGTGTGGAGTTTGCATGTTCTCCCCGTGTCCGTGTGGGTTTCCTCCAGAGCTCTGGTTTCCTCCCACAGTCCAAAGACATACGTAAGTGAGGTGAATTAAAGATTTGACATTGAACTTGAACTAATGAATCATGTGTAACCCGTAACTACCTGTCCTGTTATGAATGTAACCAAAGTGTAAACCATGACGTTTTTATTATTTTTAAAAAATCCCCTCATTATAATTACTTTTTAACCAAACCACATGTGCTACACTTATTGGCACCCCTAGAAATTATTAGAAACAAAAACGTAACAAGCATTTTTCCCATTTATATTTTACTTTTTAAGTTGATTAGAGTGTCTAAACTTTTAAGCAGTAATCCATGACTTCCTTTTTTCACTGTGGTATATAAACGAGGTGACACAGAAGTCAAATTCTATAAGTACCAGTCCTGTCATGAATGTATATAAGAACTGAATAAATAAATAATACATACACTGATCAGCCATTATATTAAAACCACCTCCTTGTTTCTACACTCACAGTTCAATTTATTAGCTCCACTTACCATATAGAAGCACTTTGTAGTTCTACAATTACTGACTGTAGTCCATCTGTTTCTCTGCATGCTTATTTAGCCCCCTTTCATGCTGTTCTTCAATGGTCATGACCCCCACAGGACCACCACAGAGCAGGTATTATTTAGGTGGTGGATCATTCTCAGCACTGCAGTGACCCTGACATGGTGGTGGTGTGTTAGTGTGTGTTGTGCTGGTATGAGTGGATCAGACACAGCAGCCCTGCTGGAGTTTTTAAATACCGTGTCCACTCAATTAGACACTCCTACCTACTTGGTCCACCTTGTAGATGTAAAGTCGGAGACGATCGCTCATCTATTGCTGCTGTTTGAGTCGGTCATCTTCTAGACCTTCATCAGTGCTCACAGGACGCTGCCCATGGGGCGCTTTTGGCTGGATGTTTTTGGCTGGTGGACTATTCTCAGTCCAGCAATGACAGTGAGGTGTTGAGTGAACTCCATCAGCATTGCTGTGTCTGATCCACTCATACCAGCACAACACACACTAACACACCACCACCACGTCAGTGTCACTGCAGTGCTGAGAATGACCCACCACCCGAATAATACCTGACCATTGAAGAAAAGCATGAAAGGGGGCTAACAAAGCATGCAGAGTAACAGATGGATTACAGTCAGTAATTGTAGAACTACAAAGTGCTTCTATACGGTAAGTGGAGCTGATAAAATGGACAGTGAGTGTAGAAACAAGGAGGTGGTTTTAATGTAACGGCTGCTCAGTGTATATGTATTGTAAAAGCAATATGATCATGATTATGATATCACATATGGAAGTGTCCAAAACCAGATAAAAAAAATAAAAAAACTGATTCTTTATCACGTATAAAATGACATTTAAACTATTTTCACCCTCACTGTACATACATATGTTACACGCAGGTAGACGCATGAACTAAAGCTGCGAATTTGCTCCAAAAATAAATGTTGCCTTGCTTTTAATGATTAACGATTGGCCTGTAAATGTGTATAAACACATTCTATCAAAGCCTGGTTTGTGTCAAGCCCTGAATATGAAGAACACATTTCTCTGTCAGCTGCCACAGCACATCATTTCCACCTCCTTCCTCAGCACCATTCTCCTCTCCACATACAGTACTGTACTGTATTCCTCCACTCTCGCTCGTCTGCTGCCCTCTATTGGTTAGAATAACAAACAAACTCGACGCCCTTCCTGTGGCACTTGATTGGACCCATGAGCCTCCACAAAGGAATTTAAGTGTCTGAATTAAACCCATCTCATCTCGCAGATTGAACGCTTTGTTTTCTTTATTACCTTCCAGATTGAATAGAACAAAAAGCAATGGTAAACATTAAGCATGCAGATAAAAAGCACATTACAGTAAATGGATTATGTGCCCGGAGATGGCATTCATTCGGCACGTCTTGATGAAAGCTTTGACAAGCGTCATATTAGAGCGAGTAATGAAGGATAATGAGTCACTGCTCTCAAAAGTGCACACCTTTAACTGACAGACACTCCAGCGGTTTGCATTCCGTTTTAAATTAGAATGGTTTATTCATGAAATTTAATCATTTGCAGTCAGCACTTCCATACAAAGTTGAAATCTCGTTCACATAGTTTTCAGTCTGAGTGCAGTCAGAAGCCATCAATACGACCTTCAGCTCAGTTAAATTAATCACTGGTTTTATGAATAGATTTTTTTGACTTAAACAGGCAAAACAGAAAATTTCGGGCGGCACGGTGGCTAAGTGGGTAGCACTGTCTCCTCACAGCAAGAAGGTCCTGGGTTCGATCCCCAGGTGGGGCGGTCCGGGTCCTTTCTGTGTGGAGTTTGCATGTTCTCCCCGTGTCCGTGTGGGTTTCCTCCGGGTGCTCCGGTGTCCTCCCACAGTCCAAAGACGTGCAAGTGAGGTGAATTGGAGACAATAAATTGTCCATGACTGTGTTCGATATTACCTTGTGAACTGATTAACCTTGTGTAATGAGTAACCACCGTTCCTGTCATGGATGTAACCAAAGTGTAAAAACATGACGTTAAAATCCTAATAAACAAACAAACAAACAAAACAGAAAATTTCCGTGGTCCGGGTTGTAGTGGGCCTAAAGCTCGTCCTCAGTGGCGGCTCCTGCCAAATCTCTCAGGGGGGGCAATTGTTGCGATGATGGCCAAGGTGACCTGTTCAATGGGTAAATTAAAGCTTAAATAATTAAGCCCTCACAAATAACTTTGAACATGGAGAGATCAATTAATTAATCATGAAATTATGTAAAGCCTTCACACTAACAGTTTAATTCAGTCTTCATCAGTAGCATTTTATTTTAGGTGCAGCAGATCCAGAATAAAGATTGGCATCGGGGCTGATGTGCAATGAATAAAGAAGTACAATTAAACAGTTGGGGAGATACAATAAGTGCAATCACAATTCACAATTTAAAAATGACATTACTTACTTGTAATTTACTTATATGATTTTCCCCTCTTTGTAGATGCTTGATGTTTAAATTTGGTCTGGGTGGCCCTAATTCTTAAGTTGCTATTATATAACAGTTAGTTCCGATCTTACAATCTGATTGGTTGAGAAGCGTTCTAACCGTGCTGATATTTGTGATTTGGCCTTTTCACACCACAACTGTATTACTCCGCTGACGCGTTGCCGGTAACGACAAGCTTCATGCACACAAACGCGCACGCAGGCGACACAGACTTTTTTCCCGATCACGTTTTAAATCCGTTATCTGATATACAATCTAGCGCACTGTGTAGGGAACATAAATCCACGATCTGATACACAATCTAGTGCACTATTTAGGAAACTTTAATGTGTTTGTAACGCGAACAGTTAGCTTAATAGCCCAGTTAGCAGCTCCTAAGAGTTCTGTTATCACCCATAATCCTTTGGTGTGCGCAAGAGGTTTTTTATTTCTTTTTTTCCCTTCGGAGGTTCTTGCCTTTTTCTTCTTGTTGTTCTTACCTCCCTGAAATGAGTTTTTGCAACTTGGGATGTCTGCTTTGTAGTGTTAAACTTTATATTCGTTGTGGAACTACTTTTTGGTGGAAGGTATTATCAATATCAAAGCATATTTCATATGAAATTCAGGGCTTCTTTGATTTCTTTTCTTTCTTTATTTTATAAAAACTGTTGTATAAAAGCAATAGAACACTTGAGGTCGTGTGTTATCGCGAATAACTTCACTCCCTCTCGTGTTCTATTGCTTAAATTTATCCTGATTACTACGACGACTGAATAGCATTAATGACACGATGGAGTTGCTCCGCACTGAGGTGATGGTATTCATGGTGACGAGATCGCGACACCAGGTTACGTGTGACGCAAGCACGTAAGTGCGAGCCCTCCCGGAACCCATTCAGACTGTATTGCAGCGCCTGCAGTTCGAAAAAAAAGACCCTTAACATGAGAGTCTATGAGAGCAATCCAAAAGGATCGGTACTGTAGGGAACACAACTCGACGCTGATTGGACTACAATATTCAGAGGCAAGAGACTCTCCAGAACAGTCACAGCTGTGATAGAAAAATGTCTTCCCTTTCGCCCTTTGGTGGTGCGTCGCCCGATCGCCCTAAGGAACGAGCCGCCCCTGCTCGTCCTGGAAACATGTTACAAAAGTGAGAGCACATTCTAGACAGGTCCATTATAAGTCCACCAAGTCTCCGTTACAAGCTCACTGATCCACACACTGAGCTATCGGCCTGCCGATCGTCTACACCAGGGGAGTCGAACACATATTCACTGAGGGCCACATCTGCATTATGGTGGCCCTCAAAGAGCCGACTGTAACGTATCCTGCTGTGATTGCGGTCTACCTTTTAAGTCTTGGATAATATATTGTTTTTCTTGGAGGCTAAATTCTGTGTTTCTGTGTGAAAATGCCAAATTTATACTGTATATTTATAACGTATATCTACATTTATATTGTACTCCTTTACCACAGACACGGCCTCATAACACAAGAGACGTACCGGTTTCTCTTCTTGAAGCACAATCTTGTGCTTCAATCTTTCCCATCTGCTTCAATTTTCTCTTCTTGTACATTTTGGGATTATTTGTAAATATTTCTCAGCATCACTTGTTGGAAAACTGCTGCAGTTAAACGCTGATGTGGAAACACTGCCATTCAGTGGCGGGATGCGGTCACTTTGCGGGCCACAAAATCGGCATGCATTTTACAGTGTATTTTAAGACAATCATACGTCTTTTAAGTTCTCACAGGCCACATAAAATGACGTGGCGGGCCGGATTTGGCCCGCTGGCCTTGAGTTGGCCTGTGGTCTACACAGACGTTATTGGCTATGTCTTGGGTGGAAGCCCTGTGAACGGGCTTGACGCAATTGTGGCTAATTCAGCAGCTAAAGAAAGTAAAATGAAATAATAGTGTTGAATTATTCTAGTGGTATGTTTCGCATGACAGGAGGAAGGCAGACACAGGAAGAACATGCCAAACTTCAAACAGTAAGTAAAAAGAACCACGGATCAAACCCAAGACTTAAAAGCTATGAAGCAACAACTTTAAACCCTCCACCATCATTTCACTTTCACTTCAATAAATTTAACAAATCTACATACAGTCCTTCCGCACTTACTGGCACCACTGGTGAAATCAGTCAAAAGGGTTATAAGAAATTCACTTCTTGGTAAATTAAGACCTGGGTTTGATTCCTTGGTGGCATAGTTGGGTCCTTTCTGTGTGGAGTTTGCATGTTCTCCCTGTGTCTGTGTGGGTTTCCTCCAGGAGCTCCGGTTTCCTCCCACAGTCCAACGACATGTAAGTGAGGTGAACTGGAGATCCAAAATTGTCCATGACTGTGCTTGACATTGAACTTGGACTGATGAATCATGTGTAACCTGTAACTACCTGTGCTGTTATGAATGTAACCAAAGTGTAAAACATGATGTTGAAATCCTAATAAACAAATCCCCAAATCTCATAATAATTACCTTCTTTTTAATAAAACCACAATTTTTGACCCCTAGGGCTGGACTATGTGCCACAATTATTAGCACCTCTAGAAATGATTAGAAACACAAATGTAACTAAAGCATTTTTTCCTATTTATGTTTTCCTTTTCAAGTTGACCAGAGTGTCTACACTTTTAAGCAGTAATCCATGAGTACCTGTTTCACTGGGGTATATAAATGCGGTGACAGAAGCTCAATCCAAATAAGGGAAAATGAATTGACTTAAATAAGACAGGGAAAGGCTACAAATAAAATAGCTACTCGCCTGAAAATGACAGAAAAAATAGGACAGTTGTAGCCTAGTGGTTAAGATAATGGACTAGTAATTGAAAGGTCGCTGGTTCAAGCCCGACCACTACCAGGTTGCCACTGGTGGGCCCTTAAGCCTTGCCCTTAATTGCCTAGACAATATACTTACATTTACATTTTTGGCATTTAGCAGACGCCTTTATCCAAAGCGACTTACATTACAGTTACAGTATACAGTCTGGGTAATTGAGGGTTAAGGGCCTTGCTCAAGGGCCCAACAGCAGCAACCTGGCAGTCATGGGGCTTGAACCAGCAACCTTCTGATTACTAGTCCAGTACCTTAACCACTAGTCTACGGCTTGCCTATACTGTCACAGTACTGGAAGCAGCTTTAGATAAAAGCATCTGCTAAATGCTAAAAATGTAAATGTAAATAGCATCTTGGGATCAGCGAGTCTCATAAACTACCATCAGGTGTCACCTCCATGCAAAACAGATCATTGTCAGGAAAAAAGCACAAATGCTAACACCTAAAATCGGCTAAACACTGCTGGGACTGGAACTGGAACCATGTTCTATGATCAGATAGACAACAAATGCTCAAAGTGAGTGTGGCATAAATACAGTGTTTGTTTTTCATAGCATCATGGACACCATAATATACCAAGAATGGGTCATTATTAGATATACAGTAAAACAGTGATCCAAAATGTGTCCAGATATGAAACACAAAACCATCTCAGTCTCCTGATCTAAACATAATAGAAAACCTGTCAGGTGTGCTTAAAAGAGCAGAGGAACCAAGAGAGGAACCCCGGAACCTGTATGATCTTGAGAGCTTCTGTAATGAGCATTTTTTCCAGCTCTGAATCCTCCAACCTTATAAAATGTCATAGAAGAAGAATTAGTGCTGTTTTACTGGTGAAGAGAGGTACAAAGTATTACATATCAGGGGAGAACAACTGTAGCAGATGTGGTCTCTGTGAGATTAAGCTAATTCACCATCTTTACCAGGGGTGCCAGTAATTGGGAAGGGACCTCTATATATACTGTACACATTTTAGTACATAGATCTTCTTACTGCTTGATTATATAGGATCTACCTGAGGTAGTATGGGGGCTAGCATATGCTTCCTCCAGGAGGCATGAATCAATCTACCACACCACTCTCTCCTGCTTTATAATAATTCCATGATAGAAATAATTAAAAAAAAATACATATTAAGGCCAAAATTACTCGCTTAAATTCCCAAAAACTCACTCACTCACTTTCTTAACTTACTCGCTTATCCAATTAGGGTCGCGGGGGGTTCTGGAGCCTATGCCAGCTTTTCAATGGGCACAAGGCACACAGTAACACCCTGGACAGGGGCGCCAGCCCATCGCAGGGCAGACACACACACACCTATTCACCTACAGGGCGATTCAGGGTCTCCAATTAACCTGACTGCATGTTTTTGGACTGTGGGAGGAAACCGGACCTTCCGGAGGAAACCCACACAGACACAGGGAGAACATGCAAACTCCACACAGAAAGGACCAGGACCGGGACATTCTTGCCGTGAGGCGACAGTGCTACCCACCGAGCCACCGCGCCGCCTTCTCAAAAACTGGCAACTTTAAATGAACAATAAAAAATAATAACTGAATTAAAATGATGTTAAAATATTAGATAATAGATCCATAATGGTTTCATACTGGATTGCAAGGCGGACTAAATGGATTTGGTCATTTTTTTTCTTCATATAACTGTTTATCTCAGCACTTACATAAATTAAACACATTCCATTCTGCTACTTTATATAATTAATGGTGTGGAAAGTACACACTGAGAATCTCCCACTGCACATGCTGAGCCGGGCCTCATCACTTAATTAATTTAGACAGGAAAATAACTTATTTTCCAATTACGTATTTTTATGAGTTTCATTTTGCAGAATGAATGAGTGTGACACTATAATACAGACTAAAATTAGACAGTGTGCAGAATGACTGTATCATTACTGCCAGTTAACCAGTTAAGATAGGATCTCTATGCAAAATGAATTTACACCAGACCACAGGTGAATATTATTTTTATGTTGTCTTAAGAAATAGTTAAATAATCTGACTGCTGTAACACATTAATCTCCATTAACCAATTTCAACTAGATTACTGATCTTAAAAAATGTACTGGTTAAAATGTTATTGTATTTTACTATGGGAAAAATGTGTAATATGTCTAACCAGCAGCATCTAAGGAACACAGGTCCAGATTGTCTTGCGTATATGCCATGCTTTTAAACAATTAAACCATTAAACAATCATATGGTATTTATGCCATTTTAACGAACCAATTCTCATTTATTTTTGCATTTATATTTACATCCTAATATTGTGTTGGACCCTCTTTTGCTGCCAAAACAGCCCTGCAACTGTGCAACACCTTTCTATCAGAACCAGCATTAACTTCTTCAGCAATTCTGTTAGATCGGACCACACGGGCCAGCCTTTGCTCCCCACGTGCATCAATGAGCCCTGGCCGCCCATGACCCTGTCGCCGGGTTCTTTACACTGCTCCTTCCTTGGACCACTTTTGCTAGATGCTGGCCAATGCAGACCGGGAACACCCCACAAGAGCTGCAGTTTTGGAGATGCTCTGACCCAGTCGTCTAGCCGTCATAATCTGCCCCTTGTCAAACTTGCTCAAATCCTCACGCTCGTCCATTTTCCTGCTTCTAACACATCAACTTTGAGGATAAAATGTTCACTTGCTGCCCTTGATGCCTTCAGCCGTGATGAAGAGATAATCAGTGCTATTCACTTCATCTGTCAGTGGTCATAATGTTATGCCTAGTCGGTGTAAGTTACTGTTTTCTCCTAACCAGGGTTGACACAAGGCAGGAATGCAACCTGGACACGGCTCCAATCCATCACAAAGTACCACACACTTCACGCCTATTCACTCGCTCTCAGTTTGATGCTACTAGGGGGTCCACATATATAAACTAAAGCTAAAGTGGCAATGACAAATCTGTACAATAATCATTTGTACTTAATCATAAAGTCACACAAAAATAATACCTGGTGATATTTGTTATTGGGTTTGTTGCTATGTTTTAACCTCCAAAATATAGTACTATACATTTGCATAATTCTTTTTAAAAAATGATAAACATAATTTAATACAAAGTATTAATTATTTTAAAGATGTATGTATTATGTACTGATAATTTATGTATTATATAAATTATTAATTATATAATAATGTCAGATATTCCTTTATGTTTGTTGGACAGCCCATATTCTATTCTTATAGATTTGCTTCAAATGTTGTCCACATACTTTTGTCTTTTCAGAAATATTAGAGATTTCAGAAACTTATAATATGCCTAGGAAATAACTTAAATTAGAGATAAATATAAATCTTTTAAATATGTTAAAGTTACAGAAAAACAAACAAACAAATTAAAACAGAAATCCTAAAACTGCCATGACCTGCCTTTTAGTGTATTTTATCAATGCTTAATTAATTATTGTTATCTTTAGCTAAAATTATATTTATAATTTAAAGATAATTTGGAGATAATAAGCTAGAAATATAGTTGAGCTGTATTTATTTAATTTTACATTTTAAATATAATTGCGGATAGCTTTAACTGCTAGCTAGTTAATTAGCAAACGATTAAGCTATCAGTAAATGTTTGTTTTTTTAGTAAGATACAAACCTAAATATTTAACACTCTTAAAAAAATATTCTTAGTATAAACGTTAAATATTGTGAAATGACTTGTAAAACATGTAAAACAAACATTTAAAACGTTTTAAGTTATAAATATTATAGAAATTATTTTACCTCAGAATCGAACGAACGTCGACAGCGTCAAGATTGTGGATGGCCAAAAGTTCAGTGTCAGATAAACAAGTGTTCATAAAGAATGTTTTTAAAGATGTTTGTGTCATATAGTGTTCTGAATAAATAAATAAATAAAAATTAAATACAAATCTACCTTTAAAACCACCCCCCCCCCCCCACAACTTAATAAATAAAGTTAATAAAGAAAAATAGGATTGATGTTACATTTAAGTGGTCTTGTAAACTAAAAAAAAACCACCAGTTATCCAACTGGGAAATGTACCAGCTTTTCCCTCAGTCAAAATGGGAAACCTCTGATATATCATCTGATATACAGTGGGGGAAATAAGTATTTGATCCCCTGCTGATTTTGTAAGTTTACCCCCTTACAAAGACTTGAACAGTCTATAATTTTTATGGAAGGTTTATTTTAACAGAGAGAGACAGAATATCAACAAAAAATCCAGAAAAAAATACATTAAATAAAAGTTTTAAATTAATTTGTATTTAATTAAGGAAATAAGTATTTGATCCCCTACCAACCAGCAAGAATTCTGACCCCCACAGACCGGTTATGTGCCCATGAGGCACACAAATTAGTCCTGTCCCTGTATAAAAGACTCCCGTCACAGAATCAGTTTCTTCTGTTCAAATCTCTCGACCACCATGGGCAAGACCAAAGAGCTATCAAAGGACGTCAGGGACAAGATTGTAGACCTGCACAAGGCTGGAATGGGCTACAAGACCATCAGCAAGAAGCTTGGTGAGAAAGAGATCACTGTTGGTGCGATCATTCGAAAATGGAAGAAATACAAGATCACAGTCAATCACCCTCACTCTGGAGCTCCATGCAAGATCTCACCTGGTGGGGTAAGAATGATTCTGAGAAAGGTGAGGTCAGTCCAGAATTACACGGGAGGAGCTTGTCAATGATCTCAAGGGAGCTGGGAGCACAGTCACCAAGAAAAGCATTTCTCTGCTCCCAGCTCCCTTGACTTACAATCTATACCAGTTTATGATGTATACCAAATTAACACCTTCATATTTACACTCAGGCCCTGTTGTTGTTTTGAGTTGGTGTGATTATACAGATACTTGTTTGTGTAATGTGAATCTTTGTAGTGTGTACACTGTAACAAATTTCTGTAGTTTTTACAGTATTACTACTGTAAAATGATAAAATTCTTACTAGAACCTGTACACAGCATTTTACTGTAGATCTGCAAAGGATCATGGTCAAGATTCAGTGGTGGGCGAATTCTACAGTAAGCATATTTCTGCTGTGAATCACAATATGGTAAGTTTAAGCGGGATTTTTCTTTTTCTGTCAGTTTAAACAATAATCCGTCTTTGGTAATAGTACAGTTTGCATTATATCTAACAGAAATATTAGGGTTTTTTTTATCACTCAGACAGAAAGACATCTTTATATCATCAGTAACAGGTACAGAAATTAGAATTACTTGATAATAGTCACCTACTCTTTTAAAACGCTATTAAGACAGAAAGCAAGCTAGCTCGCTAAACATAGAACTAATCGGCCAGTTGATAAACAACTAGCTAATGGTCTAGCCAAAAGTGATACACTAGAGAGCCAGCGTGCATAACATTACCAAAACAGGTAAGAATTTTAAACAGCACATTTTTAATGGTAGTATTTATAATAGTAGTGTTTATTAATGTAATATCTCTAATGGGAGGTTAGGAATTAACAAAACTGTCATAGTCTCCAGTCTTGTATATAAATTTCTACAGCAGTAACAGTAATTCCTTGTTTTATCTTTACAGTGCAGGAAAGAAAACTTTAGCCCAAGATGTGGATTCTAGCAAATGTAAAACAAAGCACTTACACATTTTTATAGTTTTGTTCAGAACAGCAGTGTTTACAAAAATATGAATTTATTTATTTAATTATCTATGTATTTTCAAAAACATGTTTCAAAATGTTGAAATTCAATAAATGATTTTTTGTTACAAAGTGTCTTAATTTTTACAATGTATAGTTATTTTTCGAATATTATTTTGGTGTTAAATGCTGTAATGCCTTTAAAGTAGTCTGATATTTGCTGTAATTAAAAGACTGCATTACTGTGATAACAATTACAGTAAAGTGATTACTGCTGTAATAGATTACAGTAATGTGAAATTACTGTAATAAGAGCTACAGTACTGTGATTATTACTGTAATAAATATTACAGTACTTTATAGTTACTGTAATTAAATGTGCAGTATGTGTACTGTAAAATTTATTACAGCAACTTACCGGCTAATTGCTGCCAGCAAGTTACTGTACATTTCACAGTCTCCTTTTTACAGTGTACTGTTTCGATTTATGTAACTTGCTACTGAGGCCTTAATCTATATTAATAAAGTATCTGTCTGTCTGTCTGTCTGTCTGTCTGTCTGTCTGTCTGTCTGTCTGTCTGTCTGTCTGTCTGTCTGTCTGTCTGTCTGTCTGTCCGTCCGTCCGTCCGTCCGTCCGTCTGTCTGTCTCTGTCTGTCTCTGTCTGTCTCTGTCTATCCATCCATTCACCCAACCACCCATCCATCTATCTATCTAAACTATCTATCTATCTATCTATCTATCTATCTATCTATCTATCTATCTATCTATCTATCTATCTATCTATCTATCTATCTATCAGTCCATCAGTCCGTCCATCCATCCATCCGTCCATCTATCTGTCTGTCTGTCTGTCTCTGTCTATCCATCCATTCACCCAACCACCCATCCATCCATCCATCCATCCATCCATCCATCCATCCATCCATCCATCTATCTATCTATCTATCTATCTATCTATCTATCTATCTATCTATCTATCAGTCCATCCGTCCGTCCGTCCATCCGTCCATCCATCCATCTATCTATCTATAGTTGGCAGTGGTGGATAGTAACAAAGTAAGTACTTTTTTGTGTATCTTCACTAAAGTATTTCCATTATGGAATACTTTTAAATTTTAAACCCACTACACCTGTCATTCCTTTTGGCTTATGTGTGCCCATTAATCAGGGTACAGCGCGCTTTGTTTTATTGGACACACAGCCGGGGAATCGAGTTTGCGAGTCGAGTCCGAGTCGCATATTAAACTTAAAGACTTCAAGTTCAGACTTGACTTGCAATTAATATAATATAATAATAAGATTTTATTTGAAAAGCGCATGACACTGTACAATAAAAATAAAGAAAATCTAAGCAATAGATAGCAATAAATAAAATACACATTTACAAACATGGAAAACACCAAACATGTGGCACAGTTCTGAGTCACCCAAAAGCCAGGAGTCCCTAATGACTCCTGACTCGACTCGGACTCGTCAAAAATAACTCGTGAACCATAAGAGTCTTTTAATTAAGATTCAGGTAGGAGTTGTTAACGTGACGGGTGGGACCCACTCAGTACATTATACTGTATTGTATAAAGTACGTTTAGCTGTAGTTCGGTTGCCCTTTTAACAGTATGTTGCCCTTTAAAGAAAACATGGCTCTCGCGCTTGGTCTTTGGTGTTTTGGCGCCGTTTTATGAATGTTTGTTTACAACAAACGGCTTTAAATATTTGGAGTTTACATGTTTAAACATCCTAATTGGACTAATTCTGTGGGAAACTGGTTATGAAACTGGACATTTCAGCAGTTTAATATAAGTTGACGCTTGTTTGTTTGTTCATTAAGCGTTTGAACTATTTTAACTTGCTATATTAACCGTTGTGTGATGTTGTCTATGTAAGAGCCACTATGCTTGTTTTGCTTTTGTGTTTATATTGTATATTGTGCTTTAAATATTCATTTATTTATGTCTTGGTTGGGTGTGGGCTTGAGAACTAATTATCTTTAAAAAACCAAAGTAACTAGTACTAACAGACAGGTAGGCCTTGGACATGGACTGGTTTAGTTAGCATATCTTGCCCTGTCTGGTAAATGCTAATGGATGGTATTTTTACAGAACAGTGTTTTCATAATCTCTACTGTTTTTTTGTTGTTTTAGGCTTCATTGGTTATTGTATATAAAGTATGTAAAAGTAGCCAGCCTGTATCAATCAGTGTGTATGATTGTTTAATAATGTTTATGAGCAGCAATATATGACCATTAGGACTGAGCCAGAGTGATGGGTCCATATTAATAGTTTGGCTGTATTACTAGTGCGTATGGCAAGAAGGTCCTGGGTCCGATCCCCAGGTGGACCGGTCTGGGTCCGATCCCCAGGTGGACCGGTCTGGGTCCTTTCTGTGTGGAGTTTGCATGTTCTCCCCGTGTCCGCGTGGGTTTCCTCCGGGTGCTCCGGTTTCCTCCCACAGTCCAAAGACATGCAAGTGAGGTGAATTGGAGACAATAAATTGTTCACGACTGTGTTTGATATAACCTTGTGAACTAGGGTGGCCAGATTCATAGTAACAAAAAGGAGGACATTACACCCCAAAAACCCGGACATTACACCAAAAAGACGGACGTCATATTAGGAACAGGGGGACATGATACTGCAACACACAGAATGAATCCAGAACCCATATAACAGAGTTTTTGACCAATTTAGGCAAGAATTCTATATCAAATTACTGTTTTACTCACTAAATGTTGTGTCTACTTTTTATATTTAAGTCTGTTCCTCGCTGCCTCAAAGTTTACTTTTTGACATTTTCACAGCGTTCCTGATCATGAGAGCTGAGTGATTGACTCAGGTAGCTGTGTTTACAGGACAGAGAGGGCGGGCGAAATTCAACCACCCAATCACAGACTAGCATTTAGAGGGCGGACCTTCTCCGATTGGCCAGTGGTAGCTCTATAAGGAGTCAAATGAGGCTATTAAACCAATGAAATACAAAGCATTTGTTCTGACATGTACCTGAGCCAATGGTAAATAATATTGATCAAAAATGAAACCAGTTCACTCCAAAAGGAGGATTTTTTTTTTTTTTTTTTTTTTTTTTTAACCCCTTTTTCTCCCCTTTTAGCGCATCCAATTGTTCAATTAGCATCGTGCTTCCTCTCTGTCTATGCCGAACCCTGCCCTGACGGAGGTGATTGAAGCTAACCCGTATCCCCTCCGAAACACGAGCAGCAGCCAGATGCATCTTTGCCACCCACACATTGACGAGTTTGGCGCCACCTAGCGTTGCATGCGGAGAGACACACCCTAAGGGCACCCCCTCCCATCTCTGTGTAAGCGCCTCCAATCAGCCGGCAGAGAACGCAATCGCATTCTGACAGAGAGAGACCCACATCCGGTTCTTTGTCCCACCCCCCACATGAGCAACCGGCCAATCGTTGCTCATATAGCCACTCAGCTTCGAACCGGTAAAGCAAGGCTGGATTCGATACCACGCTTCTCAGAATCCAGCCCTGGTTGCAGCGCGTTTCTTTTTACCGCTGCGCCACCTGAGCGGCCAAAAGGAGGATTTTTAAGTGTCCGTCCTAGCGTTGCGTGAATGGAGGACTGGCAGCTGAAAAGCCGGACTGTCCGGCCTAAAACCGGACGTCTGGCCACCCTATTGTGAACTGATGAATCTTGTATAATGAGTAACTACTGTTTCTGTCATGAATGTAACCAAAGTGTAAAACATGATGTTAAAATCCTAATAAACAAACTAGTGCATATCACCAGAATCCTGGGGCTGTTTTGCTTGGATTGATGTGTGGTAAATTGCTTTATGTATTTGGTAATTGTGTGGTGTTTGTAATGTAGACTGATACCTGTTTTTGTATTAATCTCTCTTATTTATTTGTTCCCCCAAATGTTCTGTCCTTTATTATGAGGCCTATTCAAACTCTACTGCTCTTTTACTTTTAAGCATTATTGATGATTTACCGTTTCTATTTGTTTTAGAGAAATTCTACAGGAAGTGTTGTGTATTGTTCATATTGTGTAGTATTTTCTGCATGCCAGATTAGTAATAAGCAATATGGACATCAAATTGCAGTCCTCCAAAATAATTGCCTTAAAAAAAAATCCACATTTTTTAGGATTCCCTCATTCTTTAACTATTTAACTACGGCTGGTATAGTGGAATACAACCTGGTTATATTATATATATACAGTGTATCACAAAAGTGAGTACACCCCTCACATTTCTGCAAATATTTCATTATATCTTTTCATGGGACAACACTATAGACATGAAACTTGGATATAACTTAGAGTAGTCAGTGTACAACTTGTATAGCAGTGTAGATTTACTGTCTTCTGAAAATAACTCAACACACAGCCATTAATGTCTAAATAGCTGGCAACATAAGTGAGTACACCCCACAGTGAACATGTCCAAATTGTGCCCAAAGTGTCAATATTTTGTGTGACCACCATTATTATCCAGCACTGCCTTAACCCTCCTGGGCATGGAATTCACCAGAGCTGCACAGGTTGCTACTGGAATCCTCTTCCACTCCTCCATGATGACATCACGGAGCTGGTGGATGTTAGACACCTTGAACTCCTCCACCTTCCACTTGAGGATGCGCCACAGGTGCTCAAATGCGTTTAGTCCATCACCTTTACCTTCAGCTTCCTTAGCAAGGCAGTTGTCATCTTGGAGGTTGTGTTTGGGGTCGTTATCCTGTTGGAAAACTGCCATGAGGCCCAGTTTTCGAAGGGAGGGGATCATGCTCTGTTTCAGAATGTCACAGTACATGTTGGAATTCATGTTTCCCTCAATGAACTGCAGCTCCCCAGTGCCAGCAACACTCATGCAGCCCAAGACCATGATGCTACCACCACCATGCTTGACTGTAGGCAAGATACAGTTGTCTTGGTACTTCTCACCAGGGCGACGCCACACATGCTGGACACCATCTGAGCCAAACAAGTTTATCTTGGTCTCGTCAGACCACAGGGCATTCCAGTAATCCATGTTCTTGGACTGCTTGTCTTCAGCAAACTGTTTGCGGGCTTTCTTGTGCGTCAGCTTCCTTCTAGGATGACGACCATGCAGACCGAGTTGATGCAGTGTGCGGCGTATGGTCTGAGCACTGACAGGCTGACCTCCCACGTCTTCAACCTCTGCAGCAATGCTGGCAGCACTCATGTGTCTATTTTTTAAAGCCAACCTCTGGATATGACGCCGAACACGTGGACTCAACTTCTTTGGTCGACCCTGGCGAAGCCTGTTCCGAGTGGAACCTGTCCTGGAAAACTGCTGTATGACCTTGGCCACCATGCTGTAGCTCAGTTTCAGGGTGTTAGCAATCTTCTTATAGCCCAGGCCATCTTTGTGGAGAGCAACAATTCTTTTTCTTACATCCTCAGAGAGTTCTTTGCCATGAGGTGCCATGTTGAATATCCAGTGGCCAGTATGAGAGAATTGTACCCAAAACACCAAATTTAACAGCCCTGCTCCCCATTTACACCTGGGACCTTGACACATGACACCAGGGAGGGACAACGACACATTTGGGCACAATTTGGACATGTTCACTGTGGGGTGTACTCACTTATGTTGCCAGCTATTTAGACATTAATGGCTGTGTGTTGAGTTATTTTCAGAAGACAGTAAATCTACACTGCTATACAAGCTGTACACTGACTACTCTAAGTTATATCCAAGTTTCATGTCTATAGTGTTGTCCCATGAAAAGATATAATGAAATATTTGCAGAAATGTGAGGGGTGTACTCACTTTTGTGATACACTGTATATATATACACCGATCAGCCATAACATTAAAACCACCTCCTTGATTCTACACCCACTGTCCATTTTCTCAGCTCCACTTACCACATAGAAGCACTTTGCTGTTTTACAATTACTGACTGTAGTCTGTTTTTCTACATGCTTTGTTACCCCCTTTCATGCTGTTCTTCAATGGTCAGGACTCTCCCAGGACCACTACAGAGCAGGTATTATTTAGGTGGTGGATCATTCTCAGCACTGCAGTGACGCTGACATGGTGGTGGTGTGTTAGTGTGTGTTGTGCTGGTATAAGTGGATCAGACACAGCAATGCCGCTGGAGTTTTTAAATACCGTGTCCACTCACTGTCCACTCTATTAGACACTCCTACTTAGTTGGTCAACCTTGTAGATGTGAAGTCAGAGACGATCGCTCCTCTATTGCTGCTGATTGAGTTGATCATCTTTGAGATCTTCATCAGTGGTCACAGGACGCTGCCCACGGGGCACTGTTGGCTGGATGTTTTTGGTTGGTGGACTATTCTCAGTCCAGCAGTGACAGTGAGGTGTTTAAAAACTCCAGCAGTGCTGCTGTGTCTTATCCACTCATACCATCACAACACACACTAACACACCACCACTATGTCAGTGTCACTGCAGTGCTGAGAGTGATCCACCACCTAAATAATACCTACTCTGTGGTGATCCTGGGAGAGTCCTGACCATTGAAGAACAGCATGAAAGGGGGCTAACAAAGCATGCAGAGAAACAGATGGACTACAGTCAGTAATTGTAGAACTACAAAGTGATTCTCTATGGTAAGTGATATATATATATACAGTATATACACTGATCAGCCATAACATTAAAACCACCTCCTTGTTTCTACACTCACTGTCCATTTTCTCAGCTTCACTTACCATATAGGAGCACTTTGTAGTTTGTGAGCATTTACGCTTAATAATTTCTATTTCTTCAATCTTCACATGTACTGTCTGTATTCTGAAGCTCGCTGCATCAAATGTCAGCATGTCAGTCATTTTCATTTCCTTCACCATGTCATTGGCTATTAAGCTTTCTCGAACCCTGAATGTAAAAAAATCAAGAAGTGCTGTGTACAATTTCTGTGCTTGACAGGTCCCAATGAGACAGGCATAATTATGAACCAGAATGCACCAGCAGGCTGTAATCAGCTGTATTTTAGATAGATCTTTTTCCCGCTGTCATCTATCTTGGAAAATTACAGTACGCTTGATGGCCATATATTGAAGGATTGTGTTATATGCGTGCAATTTCCTGGCCATGTCAGATGCCGGCTACTTCTCTTTAATACTGCTGCCATTGCTCTTAATAAAATGCCCTTCTCAATATATATTTCAGCCTTGTCCCAGAGAGCAGAGTGTGCTGCTCAATACCATCTTTAAATATTTACCTCCACTGAGTGACAATGGAAGAGGTGGAAAATAAGTCCAAATGGCAAGTCCCTCAACGGTGCTTACAGTCATAAGCAGACCGGTGGTGAGCTGGGAGATTCTGAAAATGGAATTTCCTATCAGCCGATCAAAATGCCGACCTGCCGGCATCTATAATTCACCCTCCACACCGCCGGATTGTTTAGGAAATCTTAAATTAACAGAGAGAGATTGAGAGGCGGGCGGAAAAGCAATTCCACAATCAAGCTAAGCCCGAGTGTCCGCCAGGAAACGCGGCCAGTCATGGCGAGCCGTGAGATTTGTGTGGTGGAACGTGTCAGGGTCAGATAATGAAAGACAAATCAACAAATCTCAGAAAATGCACAGCTCCCTCTGTGGAACAAATAAACCAAAATTACAGGCGCAGGCACCGATAACAGACTAATGACCAAAATGAATCAAACACATTTCCGTGCTTGTTAGATCTATTGTTGTCCCAATCATCACGCCTAATGTGTCCCAGTAGGTCATTTAAATGGAGGTTTTTGAGGCCTCCAGTGAATTCTAATGTACCTTTCATTTAGCTTTGACTCGGGCTGTAAACACACCACCACACGAGGCATGCCACATTATCCACTCCTCCTCTAATGGCCCCCGATTGCACTCCTAAACTTCGATTTGGGCACGGTCACCGCGATTAGTGCCGTATTAAAGCAATCAGTAGCAGTCGGTTCGGATTTGAGAGATCTCTAAATGCATTATTTGGACAGCTCACAGGAGGCTTTTACGCAGCAGACGGCTGAATATGACTCTAGATGTCTGCTTTCCATTGGGTGTGCGCTTGGACAAGGGAACGTGGTGTTTAACAGACCCTAATTCTAATTTTTCAGATACACAACGCACTTCCAACTTGTGTGTTGGAGTTGAAACTTCAGCAAATGAATCATGCCAGCCATCGCACGCCTCTTAAGTCTGACCTCTTGTTCACGTGAGCACGACCCTTAATGCTCTCGATTGTAGGGGCATCGTACATCGCTGACCCTGCACTCGAATATGTGGATAAATGTATATAGGATAAAGGCATTCAATCTGCCCTAGATTATCCTCATCCTTCAAGAATTTTATTTATTTATTATTTCATTATCTTAAGAATTACATGTTGCAAATAGTCACGTGACAAACTGGGCACAGCTGGTATTCTGGGTACACCAGGTAAACATTCAAAAGACTGGCAACCTCCCCTAAATATGAACGGACGCATGGCTGCATGTTTGTTTTGTTGGATTGAGCAATATAGTACGTTTAATTATTGAAATATTAATATATTAGGGCTGCTCTGTGGCTAAGCAGTGTGGGTGCACTCTGAGTGCTCCTGTATTACTCCCACCCTCAAATACATACCAGTAAGTGGGTGATGTCACTAAATCTATGACTCTAAATTGACCCTGTGTGACCTGTTAATCTGCTTTGCACCCGTTGTTCCCGGGTAGGTCCATGGTCAGGCTCACACTGATGGTATGTAGGTATATGGTAAGTGGAGCAACGAGTGTAGAAACAAGGAGGTGGTTTTGATGCTATGGCTGAGCAGTGTATATATATGTATATACACTACAGTCAGTAATTGTAGAACTACAAAGTGCTCCTATATGGTGTGTATATATATATATATATTAGGGCTGTCAAACGATTAAAATTTGTAATCGCGATTAATCTCAGAATTTCATATAGTTAATCGCGATTAATCGCATTAAAAAAAAATCTGTGTAAATGTTATAGAAAACAAGGATTTTTAAGTGAAATGTTACCATTAAAATGGTGAACACATTTTATGCTAAATGTACTGATGTTAAGAACTGCTGGGACAAGAGAAAACTGTAAGGGAGTTTATTCACTCACATATTAGGCAGTAAATGTCAGATTGTAGGTTAGAATTTCTCCATCAGCAAACACTGTAGATCAGCGGTGCTTTAGATGGGATAAGGCGTAGTTATTGTAACAGACTTTTCTGTGGTTGTATCGTGACAATGGTTTGATGGACGTTTCTACACGAAGTGAGTGTGTTTTGACCCTTTGGGGCTTCCATAGTTCATGAACTAACGTGCTTGACTCAGCTTTCCGGTATTCGGTACAGAAGAAGAAGTTAATTAAGTGTAATAAAGTGTTCTGCTCCCGACAACTTGTGAATATAGCGTGTATTTATTTCTTTATTATGCAAGTGCATCACTACCACGATCGGTTACATTATGTTAACAAACCGCAAATGAAAAACGGTGGCAAGTCCGACATTAAAACGTTTGTTCTACCAGTCAAGTCTCAACATGAACTAGAATCTGCGTTAACGGCACTATTTTTTTTAATCGCGTTAAATTGAGGTCGCGTTAATGCGTTATTATCGCGTTAACTTCGACAGCCCTAATATATATATATATATATATATATATATATACACAGTATATATATACACTGTGTGCACAATTATTAGGCAAGAAGTATTTTTGAGGTTTAAGTTTATTATTAAACAACTACAGTGCTCTCAGTCAATCCAAAATGTTAATAAACCTCAAACCTAAACATTTAAGAAAGTAAAAGTGGGGTTTTGGCTTTCTTAGGAGAATATCTATGTGTGCATAATTATTGGGCAATTATTAGTGTGCAGAATTATTATGCAACTAAATGAAAAACGACAAATAAACATTTCTGACATTTCAAAATAAAAATCAGTGACCAATATAGCCACCCTTCTTTTCAATGACAGCCATAAGCCTTCCATTCATGGAGTCTGTCAGTTTCTTAATCTGTTGACCATCAACTTTATGTGCAGCAGCAACCACAGCCTCCCAGACACTGTTCAGAGAGGTGTATTGTTTTCCTGCACCATAAATCTCCCGTTTAAGAAGGACCCACAAGTTCTCAACAGGGTTTAGGTCGAGTGAGCAAGGGGGCCATGTCATTATTTTTTCATCTTTAAGGCCTTTACTGGCTAGCCACGCAGTGGAGTACTTTGATGCATGTGATGGAGCATTGTCCTGCATAAAAATCATGGTCTTCTTGAAAGATGCAGACCTTTTCCTGTACCACTGCTTGAAGAAAGTGTCTTCTAAAAACTGGCAGTAGGTTTGGGAGTTGATTTTGAGTCCATTTTCAACACGAAAAGGTCCAACAAGCTCATCTTTAATAATACTAGCCCATAGCAGTACCCCACCTCCACCTTGTTGGCGTCTGAGTCGAAGAGGAGCTCTGTGCCCTTTACTGATCCAGCCATGGGCCCATCCATCTGGTCCGTCAAGTGTCACTCTCATCTCATCGGTCCATAAAACCTTTGAAAAATCTGTCTTCAGATTTTTCTTGGCCCAGTCTTGCCGTTTCAACTTATGTGTCTTGTTCAGTGGTGGTCGGGTTTCAGCCTTCCTTACCTTGGCCATGTCTCTGAGCACTGAACACCTTGTACTTCTGGGCACTCCAGGTAGGTTGCAGTTCTGGAAAATGACACCACTGGAAGATAATGGGTTCCTGGTAGCTTCACGTTTGATTCTTCTCAAATCTTTGGCGGTTAACCTGCGTCTTCTTTTCTCAACACGTTTCTTGCGAGCCTGTTGACTATTTGCAACAAAACGCTTGATGGTTCTGTGATCACACCCCAATATTTTAGCAATTTCAAGAGTGCTGCATCGCTCTGAAATAATTTTTACAATTTTTGACTTTTCAGAATCAGTTAAATCTTTTTTTAGGCCCATTTTGCCTGAGGAAAAGAAGCTGCCTAATAATTATGCACACCTTGATATAGGGTGTTGATCTCCTTAGGCCACACCCTCCCTCATTACACAAATACACATCACCTGATATGCTTAAATACAATAAGCATTCAAGTTTATATAGCTTGGAGTTGGAAAATATGCATATAAATGATGATATGGTCAAATATACATACCATATAGGAGCACTTTGTAGTTCTACAATTACTGACTGTAGTCCATGTGTTTCTCTGCATGCTTTGTTAGCCTCCTTTCATCCTGTTCTTCAATGGTCAGGACCACCACAGAGCAGGTATTATTTAGGTAGTGGATCATTCTCAGCACTGCAGTAACACTGACATGGTGGTGGTGTGTTAGTGTGTGTTGTGCTGGTTTCATTTTTAAATACTGTGTCCACTCACTGTCCACTCTATTAAACACTCCTACCTAGTTGGTCCACCTTGTAGATGTAAAATCAGAGACGATTGCTCATCTATTGCTGCTGTTTGAGTCGGTCATCTTCTAGACCTTCATCGGTGGTCACAGGACGCTGCCCATGGGGTGCTGTTGGCTGGATATTTATGGTTGGTTGACTATTCTCAGTCCAGCAGTGACAGTGAGGTGTTTAAAAACTCCATCAGCATACCAGCACAACACACACTAACACACCACCTCCATGTCAGTGTCACTGCAGTGCTGAGAATGATCCACCACCTAAATAATACCTGCTCTGTGGTGGTCCTGGGAGAGTCCTGACCATTGAAGAACAGCACGAAAGGGGGCTAACAAAGCATGCAGAGAAACAGATGGACTACAGTCAGTAATTGTAGAACTACAAAGTGCTCTTATATGGTAAGCGGAGCTGATAAAATGGACAGTGAGTGTAGAAACAGCAGGTGGTTTTAATATTATGGTTAATCAGTGTATTGTGTGTGTAGGGCAAAACTGTGGCTCAGTGGGTAGCACTGTTGCCTCACAGTGAAAAGGTCCTGGGTTTGACTCCCAGGTGAAGCAGTCCAGGTCCTTTCTGTGTGAAGTTTGCATGTTCTCCCTGTGTCTGCATGGGTTTCCTCTCAGTCCAAAGATGTGCAAGTGAGGTGAATTAAAGATGCAAAATTGTCCATGACTGTGTTTGACATGACAACTGATGAATCTTTTGTAAGCAGTAACTACCTGTTCTGTCATGAATGTAACCAAAGTGTGTAAAACATGATGTTAAAATCATATTATAAAACTGATCGTTCCGGTCCTAAAATCTGATTGGCTGAGCCGCGTTCGAAGCCGTTGTAAAATCCCCGATATAAGCACACCTATGACCACCTCACCTCATTCCATATTAATACGCCACTGAAACTTGGTTGGTACTTGGTACAAACTTGGTTGAACACTATTTTAAGTCATGTACTATACTTAAGCAATAGAAGACGAGAGGGAGTGTGTTATTGCGAATAACATCACAGCTGTGATTCGGTCGCAGTAGATCATCACAGCCGTGATGTTATTCTCAATAACACACAACCTCAAGTGTTCTATTGCTTTTATACAACAGTTTTTACAAAATAAAGAAAGAAAATAAATCAAAGAAGCCCTGAATTTCATAATAAATATGCTTTAATATTGATAATACCTTCCGCCAAAAAGTAGTTCCACAACGAATATAAAGTTTAACACTACAAAGCAGACATTCCAAGTTCCAAAAACTCATTTCAGGGTGGTAAGAACAACAAGAAGAAAAAGGCAAGAACCTCCGAAGGGAAAAAAAGAAATGAAAAACCTTTCGCACACACCAAAGGATTATGGGTGATAACAGAACTTTTAGGAGCTGCTAACTGGGCTATTAAGCTAACTGTTCACGTTACAAACACATTAATGTTCCCTACATAGTGCACTAGATTGTGTATCAGATCATGGATTTATGTTCCCTACACAGTGCGCTAGACAATATATTAGACAATTGGTTATGTTCCCTACACAGTGCGCTAGATTGTATATCGGATAACGGATTCAAAACGCGATCGAAAAAAAGTCTGTGTCGCCTGCGTGCGCGTTTGTGTGCATGAAGCTTGTCGTTACTGGCAACGCGCCAGCGGAGTAATACAGTTGTGGTGTGAAAAGGCCAAATCACAAATATCAGCACGGTTAGAACGCTTCTCAACCAATCAGATTGTAAGGTCGGAACTAACTGTTGTATAAATGGAAATATCCAGATTAATATAAACAGTAATCCTAATCATTAGTCCAATAAATAGTGTAATAGTGTTTGTGGAGGAATGTTTATTAAGGATGTTATGTTCGCCCTCATGTTGCCTAGCAATACTGTTAACGGACTACCTGATTTTGTGGAAGAATGCTTTTTGTAAGTGTTTTTGTAAATAAAAACATTTATAAATTGAACATTGTTGTATTTTATTATATTTTATGTTGACCGCCGTTTCATAAAAGCAATAAGCTTATTGCTTTAATAAATAAATAAATATATTTTGTGTATACATTTAAGCTGAAATGGTTCTACCTACAACTGTTACTCACACAATCCATGAGGAATTTTTATTTTCTAAAACTAACACCCAAGCACTGTTTTTATTAACCTTTGGGGAAGGATAAAGGGGATGTATAGAGCGGCAAGAGCTCTCGGCTCTGGTTCGTTTAATGTTTCCAACATTAAAAAGCAATTTAATACAGAGATGATTAAAGGACCTACATATCTATAGGACACTGCAGCAATAATTACATTTCTGTTTGCTTTTCCTCCTGCAGCTCAGTCCTCGCCTACAGGTGTGTACCTCATTTTGTGTGTGTGTGTGTGTCAGACAGAGCTTTGTATCTCCACATTTTGCTAATGGGAAGAGAAACACAGTGCATGTGTGAAAGCAGGATGTATGCACAAGCAATCTATTAGTATTTCATAGAAAAGACCTGCACTCCACACACCATGTTAAATACACCAACCAAAATTAAACACCTAAATAGGGATGTGACGATACACTCTACCCACGATGCGATGCGATGCGATTCATGATACTGGGTTAACCATACAATTTTTCCAGTTTTTTTTTTTAAACAACATGAAATTGAAGACAAATTATGACAAAGTTTCCTTTTTTTTTTATTTCTCTTTAAAAATACAATAAAACATGTCAATATAGCCTCCCTTCATGTACCGATAACGGTTACATTTCCTGACAAGCCCGAACTTGCAAATAAAAACACTCGGTACAAGTTAAAAATCAGTAATATTTTATTAAGTTTTAAAATAACTCCATTCGTTTGTCCGCACCGTCAGCCATGTTTATTTTTCTGTGAGAGAAGAGCACCCGACCCGCAATGAATTCTGGGAGTGCCTTGATCACTAAGGCAGCGTCGGACGCTCGCTCGCTCGTTTCTGAGTCAAAATAACATTGAAATATTAAGATGCCTCAGTAGTGAGGATAATAAGGCATCTAGGATTTCGAACAGCCTCCTTCTCGGGAGTGCGCGCAGGATGACGGAAAATGCCGTCTATGTAGAGAGCACACTAGCTTTTCGAACACACCCTTTGACTCTTTAACGACTTCATAATTCAGAGGATCCAGTGATAATAGACAGAAGAATCTCCATAAAACAAAACGTAACAGATTTTGGAACATTTTTTATGACTACAGGATGCGAGAGAGGCAATTTGCGAAATCTCCATTCATTTTTCCTATTCAAAATTTTTCTTAGACCCGGATTACCAAATATGGGCATAACAACATGGCGTGGCCTACAAAATGACGACACGACTTCAGCGGTCTATAGCAGAGCCTGGATTTGAACCGCCAATCTTCCGGTTGATAGCCCAAAGCTCTACCCACTAGGCTACCACTGTCCCCATGTTCGCACCCATTTGCACCCACTGCACCCATGTTTTAAATTTTTTGTAGTTAGCCTTACCAGAGCAGCGAAGGCTGTTTTAGCAACATTTGCGGCGAATGTTCAGGCTTTCAAACACAAAGCTCGTGTAATCCTCTTCAGTCTGGTCAGATGTAACACACTTAACATTTCAACATTTCAAATGCGATTTGTCAGCCTGGAGAGAAGGAAAGCAGCCCTAATGCTTAAGAGTAAATACCTGCTAAGCAACAGAGTTTGTCGTGGCTAAGCCGGGCGCAATGCTTAGCTAAATGTCATTTCGCTTGAGAAGCCGTCAGCTTCAGTCGGGGTCAGCGTCCGTGTTGCTGTTTCTCCTCCTCGTCCGCTGTTCCTCAGGGGAGAGCGGTGTGCATGATTGCGGGCCTGGCTTGTCAAAAAATCCGCCCGGCGTTTCTAGATTCCTTTGTGAGATGTCCTCCCCTGCCTGAATAATGCATGAAGCACTCTCATTACATTCCCTCTCTCTTTGTGCCGAAGTTGTAGCCAGAACCCGGGCAGCGGTGGCACATCGTGCTCCGCAGCATCCCCTTTCTACCCCTCCTATTAACGCCCCTGCCCACTGCTGACAAAATGGGCTTATTTGACTTTTCACCCCTTGGCACAGATGAATAATTCAGCCAGACGCTGCCCGGCTGGGGAGGCGCGCACAGGTTTGCATTTGACGGAGCGTGGAGGGTGGATTATGGGATCGCGTCCAAGTGCTTTCTGTCCATCTCATCTCAAGTTCAGAACGAAGTGCTTTTGAAGCCCGGGTTTCTGGCTGGCACACAGTGTGAAGGTCCTGAGGCCAAAGTACGTCTCTCTGGTGTCAGTCTGGCACAATCGGAAGGGCGCGGAACGCGCTGTATATGCGGTGAAATTTAATCATACGAAATCTTTTGATGCAAAATAGTCATCTGTCCATGGAGAGTTTGGACGGACAGAGTTTTTGATGTCTCTGGTCAGTAACTTGGATTTCATTAAAATGTTACTGAGCACTTTGTGAAGGGAAGGGAAATGGGAGGGTGTTCATGCAGCAGCCAATCAGAGCACGAAGAAGTCCAGCAAGAGCTGATTTTATCTAGAAAGGATTGGTTGAGGTGCAAATCTCATTTGATTCCTTTGCCATCTAGCTTAGTGTGTCAAGTGTAGTGTGTGTACAGTGTGTGTGTGTGTGTGTGTGTGTGTGTTTCTCCTGCTCATAGTAAAAAGCGCTATACAAATAAACTTGAAATTTGACTTCTCCTGGAAGTCTTAGTTTGGTGAGCATGGGGCCCCTCAGCTTCTCTAACCATGCTTTCAGGGATAGCTGTGGTGCACAATCGTGTTGGCCCCAGCCCATTGTTTACAGTACTGGCATTTCTACACAGCTAGCCATTGTGGTCAGAGTTTTATTAGCCACTATTTGTAGATCTACAGTTACTGACTGTAGTCCATCTGTTTCTCTACATACTTTTTTAACCTGCTTTCACCCTGTTTTTCAATGGTTAGGACTCCCACAGGACCACCACAGAACAGGTATTATTTGGGTAGTGGATCATTCTCAGCACTGCAGTGACACTGACATGGTGGTGGTGTGTTAGTGTGTGTTGTGCTGGTATGAATGGATCAGACACAGCAGAGCTGCTGGAGGTTTTAAATACCGTGTCCACTCACTGTCAGCTCTATTAGACACTCCTACCTAGTTGGTCCACCTTGTAGATGTAAAGTCAGAGTCGATCGCTCATCTATTGCTGCTGTTTGAGTCGGTCATCTTCTAGACCAGTGGTTCTCAAACTTTTTAGACCAAGTACCACCCATTATCAAACCAAAACTTCCAAGTACCACCTATGTTTCTCATCACAGAACCACATATGGCACACATTAATTAGGTGTGTGTGTGTGTGTATATATTAGTAATGGGAATTATGGCTTCTTGAAGGGAGTCGGATCTTTTGGCTCCGTTCCTTTTAAAGAGCCGTTCAAAAAAAATGACTCCTCGTTCTTCGGGAGGCGCTTCTAGGTAAACTATAAGACACCCCCGATATTAATATCAAATTTTGCTACCTTGCCTTAAATGTAGGCCTAATTCAAACAACACTTAAATGAGAAAAAAAGATGTATTTCAAAAGGACAAATACAGGAAAGAGATGTACTGCGGTTGCATTTCATTAAGTTTCAGAAAAATCCTCTCTTGTGCAGAGATGTGACTGTGTTTGTTTCTGCTTTAAAACATAAGCGCCAGGAAAGAACCAGATTTAACATCATTAAACAAGTTTATAGCTTATTTCTCAATTATTTGTCTGGTCTGACAAAAGCAAGAGACCTACTGATAACGTTTCGGAAATTTCGAGATGGAAACCGCGAACGTGAAGTATAGACGTAATGAAGTACGGTGTCTGCGTAGCCCCGAATATTTTTAAAAACACATTAGTTTTAATACAATTTGTTTTAATTAAACTGATTTTATTAGAACAGAATTATAAGAACTTTGAAACAGATTTTATTAGTAATGTACACATTTTGTTTTATATTATTGTTTTTATTTATAATTATTAAATAATTTATTTTTTTGGTGCATGTAATTACTTTTCCAGGATTATCTGGCGTACCACCTCATACCACAGTTTGAGAACCACTGTTCTAGACCTTCATCAGTGGTCACAGGACGCTGCCCACGGGGTGCTGTTGGCTGGTTATTTTTGGTTGGTGGACTATTCTCAGTCCAGCAGTGACAGTGAGGTGTTTAAAAACTCCATCAGCATTATTGTGTCTTATCCACTCATACCAGCACAACACACACTAACACACCACCATGTCAGTGTCACTGCAGTGCTGAGAATGATCCACCACCTAAATAATACCTGCTCTGTAGTGGTCCTGTAGGGTTCCTGACCATTAAAGACCAGGGTAAAAGCAGGCTAAAAAGGTATGTAGAGAAATAAATGGACTACAGTCAGTAATTGTAGAACTACAAAGTGCTTCTATATGGTAAGTGGAGCTGATAAAATGGACAGTGAGTGTAGAAACAAGGAGTGTATAATGAATCAAGTTGACAATTTAATACTTAAAAAAAATGTGCAACGTTACGGTTTCCTCCCACAGTCCAAAGACATGCAAGTGAGGTGAATTAGAGATACAAAATTGTCCATATGACTGTGTTTGATATTAAACTTGTGACCTGATGAATCTTGTGTAATGAGTAATAGGGGTGGGTTTATAAAATCGATTTTTCGATTCGAATCGATCTTTATTTGAACGATCCGATATCGATTCATATAAACGCGAGATCGATCTTTTAAATACGCCCCTTTTTACGGTGTACACGGAAATCTGTTACCCCTTTAATTTCGCGTGACCAGCCACTGTTTTTTTGCGCAACGAGATCTGACCTGCACATCAGTTCAGCATGGCAGAAGCTCAAGTAATGTCTAGTTCACACTACACGATTTTTGCCCTGATTTTCGCTCGGCGACTGGTCAGCGCTAGGTTCGGGAGGAACTCGGTGTTCGCTCTGCGATCAAAACTCGGCTCTCAATCAATGTGAGAAACAGCGAGGGGAAACACAGGGGCGAGGTTGTAAACAGGTGGTTCAGGGGCGTAATATAGTTTCTATCAGAATACATCAGCACACGAGTTTTACAGTATTTCTGACCTGAATGTTCTCTACAAAACAAAATATTTATTAACCTCCAACTCCCTACAGAATGATCCATGCTGCTCGTGTTGCCAAATCCACTCCGATTCCTTTATTTTTCTCCGTTTTCTACATCAGCGCACAAACTTTGATCTCTCGCTACTTGTTGATGTGCATGTTTGGACGTGGTATCATTAACTTCACTTCTCACGTTTGTTTTCGTGACAAAACGTAGTTTTGGAGACCAGAGAAGCTCGCCTGTGATTCCAGTTGGAGATAGATGGTGTAGTGTAAAACCCCCCTATCACCTGTGAGTCGTGCAGAGTGAACTGTACAGCGAACCGGCAAATCAGAAAGTCATGTAGTGTAAACTTGGCATAAGCTGTTCAACAGCCAGGTGTATGTTTACATTACATTTACACTGTTGTAGTGTGTCAGACATATAAAATAATAATAAAAAATGAATGTTACTGTTTTCTGTTTTGGATTAATTATTTATGTAAACAAAATACACAAATATTTTTAATAATGAGTGTTCTTTGTACAATTATCACATTCGTTCTCTGAACATCTTTACATATTTAAACAAAACCTGTTAATGTAACTCAAATATGCCTAACTGTGTTGAATCGAAATCGAATCGAATCGGAAATCGAATCGAATCGGGACCTTGTGAATCGAATCGATCCAGGAAATTAGTGGCGATACCCAGCCCTAATGAGTAACTACCATTCCTGTCATGAATGTAACCAAAGTGTAAAACATGACGTTAAAATCCAGATAAATTAACAAACTGTGTCAGAGATACACGTCACTGTATATACAACATAAAAATTATATACACTCTCACAATTCGAGGTACAGTAAAATGAACTTGCCCAAACATGTCAGCCAACGTTTCTTCTTTCAGGATGGAAGGACACTAAGGACACACTTTCCAGTGCTCATCTTTTTTCTTCACCTTAGCGAGTCCTTTTCGCACATCCCTGCTCTAATTTCCAACGACCCTCGGCAGACGAGCTCAGGCCTGCCTTATCTGTCTTGTTAAACACCGACCAAGGCCCGAGTCCTTTTTCTCTCTTTTCTCCGGCCGAGACAATAGCCAAAGTTGATAACCTAGTACTCCGGAATTAATTATCCACCCCTTTAATTCAGCTCCATGCTGATTAGCTCAGACTGGAAGGACAGGAGGGAGAATTAGCATAATATGTTTTTTTTGTGTGCTATCTTTTCAGAACCGGCTCTGGCGGACCTGGTTTCTTTCCCCCAGCTGCTCCTCAGGTACACGTCGGTCCCAGGCTATGAATGTGATTTGGGGCGGGCGGGTGAATGAAATTCCTTCTCCGTGTGAAATGTACTAATGGCAGTTCATTTCAGGCAGGATAATTATGCATAGTTTTTATATATCATTTACCGGCGTGATAGAGGGACTGATGTGATGTGTTAATATAGACGTTTAGGCCCATTATGCGCTCAGCCAGTAATAAGCCCACGACAAGGCTTCTGATTACGTACTCTATATGGATGTAGCTCAGCAGCTTGTCAGTTTTGCCAAGTCCGAAAGCTGCACCTGAGACAAGGAGGTATGGAGGACGTCGGCCCGCCCACACGGCTCGCCCAGAACCCTGTAATGAATTACCTGTCAGTTGAAATGACAGTGAAGTGGAGAGGAATTTGTCAAAATGGTCATGGCTTCTCGTTTTTTTTTTCCCCCTCCCGGCTTATACAACGAGCGAAGGCCTCTGACTGTTTCTTTCATCTTGGTTCCTAGTGAAGCTGAGCATCAAGGCTTGACCCCATGGCCTCTTTTCTCGATAACACTACACAGAGGTTATACAGTGAGTGTCGCTACAGACTGGATACCCAACTCATGCAGTGCACTAGTATTAAAAATCCAGTGTTGGCACAAGTCAGAGATCAACACAACAGTGTGACTTTTAGAGGGGAACAATAGAAACTAGAGAGTTGCATTTCCTGAAGAAATTGTGAGTGTGATTGCTGTGCGGCGGGCGGGCGGGTGCGCGTATGCCCATGCTGTATCCAAGTCGGGGTGTCATCAGTGGGCCAAATGATTTAGAGTTGAAGCGGCGTTGACATTTCGAAATATAAAAAAAATGGGCGTGGCAGGCGGGCAGGGGTGTGTATGCCCATCCTGTATCCAAGTCGGGGTGTCATCAGTGGCCCGAACGAGTTAGAGTCGGAACGGCGTCGATATCTCGAAATATAAAAAAAAACCGGGCGTGGTGGGTGGGGCTGCGTATCACCATGCTGGATCCAAGTCGGGGTGTCATCAGTGGGCTAAACAATTTAGAGTCGGAACGGCGTTGATATCTCAAAATATAAAAATGGGCGTGGCAGGCGGACGGGGCTGCGTATGCCCATGCTGTATCCAAGTCGGGGTGTCATTAACTGGCCGGACGATTTACAGTTGGAACGACGTTGATATCTCAAAATGTCCAAAAAATGAATGGACGTGAATGGGACAACAAAACGGGCGTGGTGGGCGAACGGGCAGGTGGATCTAAAAGCTGTTAACAAACATTGTTGTCATTAATGTTCCGGACGATTTCGATATCTCGAAAATTGTAGACGAATAAAGCCTGACAATTTGGCCAAAAAAGGGTAAAACACGGGCGTGGCGGGCGAACGGGCGGGCGGATCCTAAGGCTTTCTTTAAAAAGAGGTGTCGTTTGGCGCTGGAACGGGGTCGATAACTCGAAAATTGCAGATGAATAAAGCCGGACAAAAAGCGGTGGAATAATAATATGACTAACGGATAACAATAGTGCAAGTGCGTAATAAAAAACGATTGGGTGGCACGGTGGCTCGGTGAGTAGCACTGTCGCCTCACACGAGAAGGTCCTGGGTTCGATCCCCAGGTGGGGAGATCCGGGTCCTTTCTGTGTGGAGTTTGCATGTTCTCCCCGTGTCACCCCCAACACCTTTGGGATGAATTAGAGCGGAGACTGCGAGCCAGGTCTTCTCGTCCAACGTCAGTGTCTGACCTCACAAATGGAAGAATGGTCAAACATTCCCATGAACACACTCCTAAACCTTGTGGAAAGCCTTCCCAGAAGAGTTGAAGCTGTTATGGCTGCAAAGATGGGCCGACATCATATTAAACCCTATGGATTAAGAATGGGACGTCACTCAAGTTCATATGCGTGTGAAGGCAGACGAGTGAATACTTTTGGCAATATAGTGTGTGTGTCACGTGTGCTTCATATGTCACATTTTTGGCCCTTAAGACCCAGGGTTCAGCATATACAAAGACCTTAAAGAGCCTTAAAGAAAACGAACATCTCCACTGTTCCATCCACTTTTCTATGTAATGCTGGCCTTTGCATGCTTAGTGTCGCCTTGCATCTAATTCTTCGTACATGAATCTAGGTGGTCTCGTGTATTTGGATCTTATTACCCGTGTCTTAGCGTGTTGCAACTCATTAGTTCATTTGACTGCTGGGACACATCAGCACCACTGTGCGTCTTCACAGAAAGCAGGAAGATCTCAGTCGTTTGAGGTTCTAACGCACTGTGAAAGGTCAGACCATAATCACTCCTCTTTAGACTAGCTTTACTTTTTAATTGACTCTCTCCCACACATAAAACTCCCACCTCTCGCAACAAGATTACTGCAGATGATGCTTTTGTACAGGAATAAATGCGGTTTTATCTTAGCCTGGATGTAGCATTTATGATCACAGTGAATACAAAAGAGAAACTACTGATATTGTCAAGCGTTTGATTATTATTATTATTTTTTTTTTTTTGAACATTCTTTTTATTAAGGTTTTGCAGTACATGTGACAGACAGGACAAAAATTAAACAACCACAATGTAGCGTTTACATATTATTACAAAATTATCATGCGCTGTGTAAAGACGCTGATTGGCAGAAGAGACACCCGTGCAGGAAGCACGGACGAGAAGAGGAGGGCTGTACGCGTATAAAGAAGTCGTGGGCAACGACGTGCTCTCCTCGGATGCAAAATCTGGAGTCTGTTGGCGGCGGAAGACAAATTGGATGCGCTAGATTAGAAGGAAAAATGAAATAATTTTTACTCATTATTTTCTTTATTTTTTTTTTTAATATTTTATATATTTTTTATATATATTTTTATTAAAAAAAATTTTTTTTAAATTATTTCATATTTTTCCCCCTCTTTTTTCCCCCTAATTTTTATCCCCCAGTCTAGTCATGTCCAATTACCTTGAATGCGTCCTCTATACTGATTCGACCCTTCACCGCTGACTGAGTACGCCTCTCAACTGACATGTGCCCCTTCCGGTACGCACGAGCCGAGTTCATATACTTGACAGGCACTGTGCACGGAGGGCCACACCCCCATCAGCATTGTTCTTCAGCCCTGTGCAGGCGCCATCAGTCACACTGATTATTTATCAGTTATGAGGACCTATGATCCGACTTTCTTACCCTCTAACCCTGAACAACAGCCAATCGTTGTTCATACTGCTGCCCAGCCCAGTCGGAGAGGCAGAGCTGAGGTTCGATACGATGTATTCGAAACCCCAACTCTGGTGAGCTAGCGTACTTTATTTATTTATTTTTGTTTTATTTCTTTTATTCATAGTGAATATTTTATTCATATTGTATCTTATTGATTGTGAAGCACTTTGTAGCTCATCTTAGAAAAGTGCTATATAAATAAATGTCTACTTACTTACTTACTTCTTGGTGAGACCATAAAAGGGTCAAAGATCATTGTGAAAAACCACATAACTCATCTCGAAATGTATTTTTTTGGTGTTTTTCCACCAGAGTAAATGCAGGTTTGTGTCGCCGCCTTTGTCTGTGTACTGGCACAGAGCGTACAAAAGGTTATTGTCCTCCCCTCCAGAATATTTCTCCGCCGGAAATATTTCCTTCTCGCTCACCTCAGACCGAGCAATTTCTATTCCTCCTCCTCCCGCCTTTGTTTTGCAGACAGTGAAATGACAGCTGGACAGCCGGCCAGAACGAAGTGTGTCATATATATATTTTTTTTCTCCCTCTCCCAGCAGGTGTGACGCTCCGGACCCGGTGTGAGCTTCCAGCCATTGTCCTGACACACATGGCCAATCCTGGGAGAATAGCCCCCTTCTCTCCGGCCGCACCAATCCCGCGAAAGAGCGACGGCTGCAACAAAAAGGTGAAAATGAGTGTAAATTGCAGTTATTTCTCCCTCCCTTTTCGAGTCTGGAGAACAACAGCATTTTCGATAGGAACTCGCCGACTCGTTATTTGCACAGGCTTGCGTCTGCGCCCGGTTTATGATTACTTCCAAATGGTGCTCCGCTGAAAATCTTGACCTCTGACCTGTACTGGAAGTTATGATTTACTCCAGTTTTCACCCTCATCACTGGAACTATTTCATTATTCCGCTTTCATACGCTGAATTTCTATTTTAACACCTTTGATTTCCTTTGGTAATTGGTAATTATCATTGACTCCTGAGACTGAAGATTGGAGCCTGTATGTGAATGAAGTCACACTTATAATGATCAGCTGTCTGTTAAAACACATTGTACTAATGGGTGCTTAATCACCAGGGCTGACAGTTTACACCTCATTATAATCACGACCACACAAGTCGGGTTTGAACCGATCGTCCTCATCACGGCTGCCTGTCAGAAAAACAAGTGTAATTAAATGCCTTTATATCTCCTTCATATGTGCATAGCTGGCACGGTGGTACAACTGGTAGACTGAGAGACTGGTAGAGACATATTTCCCTTATTTTTATTAGTTTACAATACGCCCACCCTTCATCATCTTTAACTCCGGATCCATCCTGGGCGAGTGAGATCCTGTGGGAGAACAAAGAAATGGTGGCCTCAAGGTAAAAGAGCCGGCGTCAGGAACAGGTTGAGGTCTAGTTTAGGTCAAGTTCCTCGACCTATGGGCCAGGAGAGAGCTCCTCGACCTATGGGCCAGGAGAGAGTTCCTCGACCTATGGGCCAGGAGAGAGTTCCTCGACCTACGGGCCAGGATCATGTTCCTCGACCTACGGGCCAGGATCAAGTTCCTCGACCTACGGGCCAGGATCAAGTTCCTCGACCTACGGGCCAGGATCAAGTTTCTCGACCTACGGGCCAGGATCAAGTTCCTCGACCTATGGGCCAGGCCAACATTAAGTTCCTTGACCTATGGGCCAGCATTAAGTTCCTTGACCTATGGGCCAGGACCAAGTTCCTCGATCTATGGGCCAGGACCAAGTTCCTCGACCTAAGGGCCAGGATCAAGTTCCTCGACCTATTTGCCAGGACCAAGTTCAAGTTCCTCGACCTATGGGCCAGGATCAAGTTCAAGTTCAAGTTCCTCGACCTATGGGCCAGGATCAAGTTCCTCGACCTATGGCCCCAAATGGAAGGATGCTGCATGCACACCATGTAAAAATTATTTGTCTGTTGGAGGTTATTGGATTGAGTTTTCAGATCTGAGTGACGCACAAGCATAAAATCTCTGAGTCCATTGGCAAAATGTCAGCGCTGTTGTGAAGTGTTGTAAAGCATATTGCTAGTGAACACTGAAACGTTGAAACAGTAGAAACGCATCGTTTAATGTGATCATTGGCAAACAGTCTGGTTTCAGATGCCAGGAGAAACAGCATTAGCAGCAATATTCAAGGGCATAAAAGCAAGCTGGACATTAGAGGGGGTTCAAATTCACAAACAAAACACAGCAAACACTAATACAGGAAACATGAACTTAAATGGGAACAGAAACAGACGTTTTGATACTGATGTGATCCAAATGGTGTTTGGGAAGCCGCAGAACCCGTCACATGTGGCAAAAGTTTCTGCACTTTTACATTGTCATTGGAAACTGTGAGGGTGGGTGTGTAGTAATCGGTCGTGACCGAGAGACGCTTATAGTTCAAATCTGATTTCCACCTTTTTGAACCACTCAAAGAAGCTTTAAGGGGAAGAAGATTTTCATGTGATGATGATGTAAAAGCATCGGTGGCTATGAGCTCAACCAAAAAATTTTTTTGCTGATGACATGCTGAAAAATGCATCGGAAGGTGACTATAAAAAAGTGATGAACCCTCGTATATAAATCTGTGCAACGTTTGGTATAAGTATTGTCATGTTTGTGCACTTGTTGCAGACTAACGTTTTGATATTGTGTTGCTTTTTATCGGGCTTAGCCTTTTGTTTGATGTAAGTCAGTCTGGGAGCAGACACCTGCTCCACCCATTCAATAAAAGAGCATTAAAAATGCTTCCTGTTGCCACGTCCTTGTGTGCCTGTGTGGACGCACATATAGCCTGAGTACCTAGCAAGTCAATCCAGCATCTAGCATAAAGCAATAAAATGATCTGTTTTGGGTGGCACGGTGGGTAGGACTGTCGCCTCACGGCAAGAAGGTCCTGGGTTTGATTCCCAGTGGAGCGGTTAGGAGGGTCCTTTCTGTGTTATGGTGCATGTTCTCCTTCCACAGTCCAGAGACGTGCAGTGTGCCTGAGGCGTGCAGTGTGCCCGTCCAGGCTGTTTCCTACCTTAAGCCAAGTGCATTGTACCTACCGGGACCCTGAATAGAACAAAGCAATGGTAAAACACACAGTGAATGAATGATCTATTGTATATGTTTGTATGTATTTACTTTAATTATGCTATGCAGATAAATGGCCTATTTATGGGGACCCCACATAGTGCTACCATAGTGCCAAGTGTAAAGTGTGCTAGAGGTGAAAATATGCTCTGAGTTTTGAATTCAAGGGCAGTTGTAGCCTAGCGGTTAAGGCTGGACTAGTAATCGAAAGGTCGCTGTTTCAGGCTCCACCACTGCCAGGTTGCCACTGTTGGGCCCTTGAGCAAGGTCCTTAACCCTCAATAGCTCAGACAAAATACTGTCCCAGTACTGTAAGTCGCTTTGCATAGAAGCGTCTCCTAAATGCTGAAATTGAAATGTTCTTAGTTTCAACAGGGTAAATGTCAAGAGCAGTGGTAGCCTAGTGGGTAGAGCTTTTGGCTGTCAATTGAAAGGTTGAGAGTTTGAATCCCAGCTCTGTCACACAGCCACTGTTGGGCCCTTGAGCAAGACCCTTAACCCTGTTTGCTCCAGGGGCGCCGTACAATGTGATCTGCGCTCTGACCCCAGTTTCCAATCAAGCTTAGATATGCAAAAAAAAAAAAAACATTTAACTGTTCTGTACATGTGTATATGTATACACAGATCAGGCATAACAGTATGACCACCTTCCTAATATTGTGTTGGTCCATCTTTTGCTGCCAAAACAGCCCTGACCCGTCGAGGCATGGACTCCACTAGACCTCTGAAGTTGTGCCGTGGTATCTGACACCAAGATGTCATCAGCAGATCCTTTTAACTCCTGTAAGTTGTGAGGTGGGGCCTCCATGGATCGGACTTGTTTGTCCAGCACATCCCACAGATGCTCGATTGGATTGAGATCTGGGGAATTTGGAGGCCAAGTCAACACCTCAAACTCGTTGTTGTGCTCCTCAAACCGTTCCTGAAGCATTTTTGCTTTGTGGCAGAACCAGCACAACTTCTTCAGCAGTTTGAGCTACAGTAGCTCATCTGTTGGATCGGACCACACGGGCCAGCCTTCTCTCCCCCACGTGCATCAATGAGCCTTGGCCGCCCAAGACCCTGTCGTAGGTTTAGCATTGTTTCTTCCTTGGACCACTTTTGATAGATACTGACCACTGCAGACCGGGAACACCCCACAAGAGCTGCAGTTTTGGAGATGCTCTGACCCAGTCGTCTAGCCATCACAATTTGGCCCTCGTCAGACTCGCTCAAATCCTCACGCTTATTCATTTTTACTGCTCCTAACAGATCAACTTTACACCAATCAGCCATAACATTAAAACCACCTCCTTGTTTTTACACTCACTGTCCATTTTATAAGTCCTTCTTACCATATAGAAGCACTTTGTAGTTCTACAATTACTGACTGTAGTCCATCTGTTTCTCTACATGCTTTGTTAGCCCCCTTTCATGCTGCTCTTCAATGGTCAGGACCCCCACAGAGCAGGTATTATTTAGGAGGTGGGTCATTCTCAGCACTGCAGTGACACTGACATGGTGGTGGTGTGTTAGTGTGTGGTGTGCTGGTATGAGTGGATCAGACACAGCAGTGCTGCTGGAGTTTTTAAATACCGTGTCCACTCTATTAGACACTCCTACCTAGTTGGTCCACTTTGCAGATGTAAAGTCAGAGACGATCGCTCATCTATTGCTGCTGTTTGAGTCGGTCATCTTCTAGACATTCATCAGTGGTCACAGGCTGGATATTTTTAATTGGTGGACTATTCTCAGTCCAGCAGTGACAGTGAGGTGTTTAAAAACTCCAGCAGCATACCAGCACAACACACACTAACACACCACCACCATGTCAGTGTCAGTGCAGTGCTGAGAATAATCCACCACCCAAATAATACCTGCTCTGTGGTGGTCCTGTGGGGGTCCTGACCATTGAAGAACAGCACGAAAGGGGGCTAACAAAGCATGTAGAGAAACAAATGGACAACAGTCAGTAATTGTAGAACTGCAAAGTGCTTCTATATGGTAAGTGGAAACAAATAAAGGCGTTCTAAAACACAGAACTTAACTAGGTACTAGTGTTTTGTGTTGGAATGCACTATTGAAATTGAAATGCAGTCACACACACATGTGAAGTGACAGAGCTAAATATACTCCATTTATGAAGACATTTCCCAAAAGCACTCGGTGTCATTAGTCAACAGAAGGATAAATAATTAGCAGGGGGAAAAAAACCCTATGGTTTACAATGGGCATAAGCTGGCATGCCCGTCATTCCACATTTAATCAATGCGGAATCTGTTTGCTGCACTCTGGCCACTTTCAGCGTATTATCATGTCTGGTTACAAATTAAACTGCTTTCACACTAACAGAAGGAAAAAATGAAAATCTAATTGTTCAGCCTGACATTTTTCTCCAGCAGGACAATTAATTCCATCAATCTAGCCGCATAACCTTTTCCTGACTACTGTATGATGGCATTTTTAGCGCTTGTAATAAATGGATTGCGAGTAAAAATATGGTTAAGCAATCATTAAACTGTTTAACTAATGTATTTAATTGGAACGGACACACAGTCTCGGCGGTTCGCTTTGTGGAAATGGCAAGCGCATTAACACCGCGCCTGATAGTTCAGTATTGACAATGGGATCTTGGGCGTAATGCACTCATCAGCGCATTAGGAAGCCTGGCGTGAGTGTATATATATATATATATATATATATATATATATACAGGGGTTGGACAAAATAACTGAAACACCTGGTTTTAGACCACAATAATTTATTAGTATGGTGTAGGGCCTCCTTTTGCGGCCAATACAGCGTCAATTCGTCTTGGAAATGACATATACTGTACAAGTCCTGCACAGTGGTCAGAGGGATTTTAAGCCATTCTTCTTGCAGGATAGTGGCCAGGTCACTACGTGATGCTGGTGGAGGAAAACGTTTCCTGACTCGCTTCTCCAAAACACCCCAAAGTGGCTCAATAATATTTAGATCTGGTGACTGTGCAGGCCATGGGAGATGTTCAACTTCACTTTCATGTTCATCAAACCAATCTTTCACCAGTCTTGCTGTGTGTATTGGTGCATTGTCATCCTGATACACGGCACCGCCATTGGATGCACATGGTCCTCCAGAATGGTTCGGTAGTCCTTGGCAGTGACGCGCCCATCTAGCACAAGTATCGGGCCAAGGGAATGCCATGATATGGCAGCCCAAACCATCACTGATCCACCCCCATGCTTCACTCTGGGCATGCAACAGTCTGGGTGGTACGCTTCTTTGGGGCTTCTCCACACCGTAACTCTCCCGGATGTGGGGAAAACAGTAAAGGTGGACTCATCAGAGAACAATACATGTTTCACATTGTCCACAGCCCAAGATTTGCGCTCCTTGCACCATTGAAACCGACGTTTGGCATCGGCACGAGTGACCGAAGGTTAGGCTATAGCAGCCCGGCCGTGTATATCGACCCTGTGGAGCTCCCGACGGACAGTTCTGGTGGAAACAGGAGAGTTGAGGTGCACATTTAATTCTGCCGTGATTTGGGCAGCCGTGGTTTTATGTTTTTTGGATACAATCCGGGTTAGCACCCGAACATCCCTTTCAGACAGCTTCCTCTTGCGTCCACAGTTAATCCTGTCGGATGTGGTTTGTCCTTCTTGGTGGTATGCTGACATTACCCTGGATACCGTGGCTCTTGATACATCACAAAGACTTGCTGTCTCGGTCACAGATGCGCCAGCAAGACGTGCACCAACAATTTGTCCTCTTTTGAACTCTGGTATGTCACCCATAATGTTGTGTGCATTGCAATATTTTGAGCAAAACTGTGCTCTTACCCTGCTAATTGAACCTTCACACTCTGCTCTTACTGGTGCAATGTGCAATTAATGAAGATTGGCCACCAGACTGGTCCAATTTAGCCATGAAACCTCCCACACTAAAATGACAGGTGTTTCAGTTATTTTGTCCAACCCCTGTATACATAAACAATGCCATGTCTAGTCTGAATGCTCGGCTTTTTCCCCCTTTTTCCACCCCCCTTCTGTCTCGGACCCTCTCAGACTTTAAACGTTGGCCGGTTTTAATGAAAGTCGGGGTGAGTTCTGTTTCAGCCCAGTCGAATTTACAAACGCAATTTGCAGAAAGGCGGCTGAACTCTTCACTTTAGCCGAATTAGAGCGGTGCCTCCATCATTCCACGCTCCTCCGGGACCGACTAGGTGCTTAACACCCATGTCTTAAACTGAGGTGAAAATCCTAATTCATTAAGTATTGATCAGCACAAATGACAGTAAGTGCTACAACATTTAGCCGCCAAATAACTGACAAATTGACAGCCAATTTTCTTACATTTCAACTCTTTAATGGTTTAAGTACACAGGAAAAAAGACTACAGAAATATTAGCAGCTGTGGACCAGAAATCCATCAAAGCCATTACGCCTTCCTCTCGACATTGTTAAATTACCTTAATGCCTTAAACGGCGGACGTCTCTGTCCATAACGATGCATTTGGTGAGTGTTTCTTACTTTTTGGACAAAAAAATTACATTGTTTTATTTGATTTTTTAAATGCAGCTTGTAATGGGAGATGCATTATGCATCGCACAATGCCATTACGTGGCGCTGGGAGAGAGTACCTGCACCCGGATTGGGAGTAAATGCGCTTAATCTAGGGAGGGCTAATCTAATTCTGATCAACAGACGGACGGTTCCGGGCTGCGGGTGGAATTTTAATATGACCTCATTAATCTATAAGCTGGGCAGCAGACCGGGAGTAGATCTGGCAGGTCGTAATAAATAATGCATTATTTTTGAATAGAAGGAGACTGTAGCTCACCAACGTTTGGGGCAATTAAAAGGGGTTAGCATGTGTCAGGTGAGGTATAAGCATGGTATCCGTGAACGCTTGTGGGATGCCTGAGGGGCCCGTGTAGAGAAAGTGTGCAGTATTATTTGTAACACAACTTGTTTTACCTTAATAAATAAATTTTTTGTACATATTCTATTTTAAATTGAATAAAGGGGCTATTTAATGATTAGGAACCAGAGATGTTCACAAGTCACAAGATACGAGTCCGAGTCGAGTCACGAGTCTTTAGACTAGAGTCCGAGTCAAGTCACGAGTCAATATAATAAACACAAAACATAGATTGGAAATGAACAAATAATATGTAAGTTGAGATAAAAAAACAACAACAGATTAGCGACTGTATTTTGCCGTTTTACTTCGTGCCTTTACTTTCCTGGGTACCAGTTAAAAGCTTAAACTGACGTTTTGTTTTCATTGCAAATTACGGCACAGCGGCCAAAATCCAAAACAGCAAAAAATCCATAACCACTGCTTACCTTAGCTTATGTTCTTCCAGATATTAAATTTATAACCGTGTGTCCCATTAGGAATATAATTGTTATCTTGTAAATGTGTTTATAATTAAAAACCTCCAAACTTTTCCCGGTTGTGAAGTAAAACACAAACTCGTTAGAAAGCCAAACTGAATAAATGCAAATTTCTTACTTAAAATTACAATCAGAAGGTCTGATTGGTTCAGAAAGCGGTTCTTTCAATCATTAGCACCAATTCTGTAGGAGCGTTCCATTCACCCCAGTTGTTCCTGTGAAGTGCACTATGTAGGGTATTCCACCATTTTAAGTGAGATTCCAATCTAAAGGTAGCGAAGATGTTCAAATGAAGTGAACTTCAAACTGTGTAGGGAGTAGAGAGCGACGCTTCATCACTACGCCGGAAGCTGGCTGGAACATTTACCCATTGCGAGCATTGCGGGTTAAGACGGCCGGAGCATTATTAGAGAGCAGAAAATGACACGATCAGAATGATGTCGGATCATACGTATATATATATATAATTGTCACACGTAACTAATGTTGCTGACTTTTGTTGTCCACAAGCCATTTTTTGCGAGTCACGAGTCGATGTTGCACGTCTATATTGTTTCATTATGCTTCTTCCCCCCCCCCCCCAATTTTTATCCCCCAGTCTAGTCGTGTCCAATTCCCCTGAATGCATCCTCTATACTGAATCGACCCTTCACCGCTGACTGAGGACGCCTCTCAACTGACGTATGCCCCCTCCGGTACGTACAGTCAGTACAGACCGCATTTTTCACCTGCACGAGTCGAGTTCATACATTTGACGGGCACTGTGTACGGAGGGCCACACCCCCATCAGCATTATTCCTCAGCCCTGTGCAGGCGCCGTCAGTCAGCCAGCGGGGGCCGCAGTCGCACCAGTTATGAGGACCTATGATCCGACTTTCTTACCCTCTAACCCTGAACAACAGCCAATCGTTGTTCATGCTGCCGCCCAGTCCAGTCGGAAAGGCAGAGCTGAAGTTCGATACCCCAACTCTGGTGAGCTAGCGTACTTTACCACTGCGCCACCTGAGCGGCTCATTATGCTTCTTAATCGTGGAGATCTTGGAAAACCGTATTTCTTAGCGAGTTCAGTTAGGGGCGCATGAGACGCATCAGAACATTTACATTTACATTTTTGGCATTCAGCAGACGCTTTTATCTAAAGTGACTTGCATTACAGTTACTGTATACAGTCTGAGCAATTGAGGGTTAAGGGCCGTGCTCAAGGGCCCAACAGCAGCAACCTGTCTTGGAAAACCATATTTCTTAGCGAGTTCAGTTAGACCACCACAATTTTTGCGATTGCTCAAAAGCTTCTCATGTGAATACACTTACCACTTTGTTTACATGGCTTAGAATGTGAAGTAAGTGTTGAGTGAATGTGGAGGTTAGAATCTGGGCTCATTCTGTCGTTACTGTACGTTGGACTTAGTGAGACGTGGCTACATCTAACTATTTTATTTCTTTTTTTATATATATATTTTCTTTATGCATTTTCTCCCTTTTTTTTTGCATCTAATTGCCCGATTGTGTCATGCTTCCTCTCCACCAATGCCGATCCCTGCTCTGATTGAGCAGAACGAAGCTAACCCACGCCCCCCTCCGACACGTGGGCAACATGCCGTATGCATCTTATCACCTGCACTTTGACAAGTGCAGTGCAGTGCAGCTCAGCGCTGTGTACGGAGAGACACACCCTGAGAGCACTCTTTTCTCATCTCTGTCCAGGCGCCATCAATCAGCCAGCAGAGGTCGTAATTTCACCAGTCATGAGAGAGAGACCCCATCCGGCTTAGTCCCGCCCATCTGAACAACAGGCCTTAGCCGGCAGGCAGAGCTGAGATTCGATACGATGTATTTCAGCGTGTGTTTTTACCGCTGCGCCACCTGAGCGGCCAAACTATTTTATTCCTGCTATGAGTTTAAGCACTTTGCTTTGTGTACGGAACGTCATAAACACGTTGCACTTTGTTTAATATGGAGCACCTGAGAATTTGATAATATGGACATAAATCCTGTTTACATTTAGTTTTGTGCCGTATTATTATGCCATACAGTTTGTTGTTAAAATAAAAGAAGCTTAAATGAGATTCTGATTGAATTTTTTTTGGAGGAAATTAGTGGTTTAGATTAATCGACTAATCTATAAAATTGTCTATAGATTATTAATCAATAGAAAAATAGTTGTGACCCGGGACCCTTCCATTACTTCTTTTTTAAACACGCAAACCAAGCCGTCAGATACTCAGGGTCTTAACGCTGCTCAAACTACAATTTGATTTAGAATGACGTTTTTTCCAGATCGAGCACATTTTTGAGCACGTCTGTCTACCAAAGCCCATCGAACGATTTCCTCTCAGCCGGTCTCGAATAGCACTTCCAGTAATGTAAAATACCCATCCGGAGTATCACTCAACCCTAAATTTGCATTGAACATCAAAATTCAAGATGCTGGTAACTCCCTTGCCTGGAACAGAAGAGATTTGGTTATTCTTTTTACATTTTTTTTTTTCCTCGTGCCATGGTCACTTCATTTGAATAACATTAAAAAGCTCCGCACTTTACGCTTGACTTTTTAACTCCAAATCTCCAGCAATTTAAGCAGGAATATTTAATATTAATTCCTTTATCTTCACGATAAGGACTTGCTGTCTCACTAAAATTAAAACAGAATAAAAAATCTGCTGTTAACCATTTTTCCTGCCTGAATGCTGGAACCGGAGCTTCTTATCTGCCCCCTTTTATCATAACTGAGAATTTTTGGATTTTGCGTATCCCGCTTGTGCTAATTGATCTTCATATTGGACACGGACATCTTTTTTTATAGCAACAATCTTGTTAAATACTGAAAGCGAACTTGAGCCACAGTCGGACTTGTTTCAAATGACTCGACTCATGACTCGTGAACAACGAGTCCCTAGAGTCAGCATGTGTTAACATAACATTAAAACCACCTCTTTGTTTCTACACTGTCCATTTTATCAGCTCCACTTACCATATAGAAGCACTTTGTAGTTCTACAATTACTGACTGTAGTCCATCTATTTCTCTACATACTTTTTTAACCTGTTTTCATCCTGTTCTTCAATGGTCAGGACTCCCACAGGACCACCACAGAGTAGGTATTATTTGGGTGGTGGATCATTCTCAGCACTGCAGTGACACTGTGTTGTGCTGGTATGCTGCTGGCGTTTTTAAACACCTCACTGTCCCTGCTGGACTGAGAATAGTCCACCAACCAAAGATATCAAGCCAACAGCGCCCCGTGTGCACCTTCCTGTGACCACTGATGAAGGTCTAGAAGATGACCAACTCAAACAGCAGCAATAGATGAGCGATTGTCTCTGACTTTACATCTACCAGGTGGACCAACTAGGTAGGAGTGTCTAATAGAGTGGACAGTGAGTGGACACGGTATTTTAAAACTCCAGCAGCACTGCTGTGTCTGATCCACTTATACCAGCACAACACACACTAACACACCACCACCATGTCAGTGTCACTGCAGTGCTGAGAATGATCCACCATCTGAATAATACCTGCTCTATGGCGGTCCTGTGGTGGTCCTGACCATTGACCATTATTATAAATATTCTGCTCTCTAATAACGCTCCGGCCGTCTTAACCCGTCAATGAGTAAATGTTCCAGCCAGCTTCCGGTGTAGTGATGAAGCGTTGCTCCCTATTCCCTACACAGTTTGAAGTTCACTTCATTTGAACATTTTCGTTACTTCTGGATTAGAATCTCACTTAAAATAGTGGAATACCCTACATAGTGCACTTCACAGGAACAACTGGGGTGAATGGAACGCTCCTACAGAATTGGCGCTAATGGTTGAAGGACAGCTTTCTGAACCAATAAGACAACAAGAAATGCTGTTATTTGCATTTATTCAGTTTGCGTCACACAGACGATGCGTCAATGAAACGCTTGATTGGATTTCTAACGAGTTCGTGTTTTACTTCACAACCGGGAAAAGTTTGGAGGTTTTTAATTATAAGCACATTTACAAAATAACGGATTCTATTCCTAATGGGACACACGGTTATAAATTTTATAGCATCTGGAAGAACATAAGCTAAGGTAAGCAGTGGTTATGATTTTTGTTGTGTGTTGGATCAGTTTAAGCTTTTAACTGGAACCTTCTTGTTACGGAAATTACATTAATTTGCACAATGACTAGGAAAGTAAAGGCACTAAGTAAAACGGCAAAAAAGTCGCTAATCTGTTGTCTATTATTTGTTTATTTCTACGCTACATTTCCAATATATGTTTTGTGTATATTATACTGACTCGTGACTTGACTCGTGACTCGTTTTTTGTGACTTGTGAACATCTCTGCCGTGAGCTGATGATGATTAAAATCACAACAGAGAAAGGAAATGATTAGAATAAGTGAAAATGAGGTATATTGGGTTTCTAGAAAGAAGAAGGAGGAGGTGGGGCAGGCTCACTAGCTTAACACATTACACAGATAATGGCTTATTTTGATGCACTTCCGAGTCAAAGGTTCACAGGGGAACGCACTTAGAGTTTCCATACCATCTGTCCTGGGAGAGCATGCACCGTGTCTTATGATATCATGTTTAATTTCTACTTTTAAAGAGCTGTGTATGGCTTGTCGCACCCTATAGGGGGTGGCACAGTGGGTCCATTTTTTAATGGTCTGATGATCCATTTGGATATTTCATGTTTTGTCTGATCAACTTCATTTCATTTATTAATAAACATCCATTCCTGCATTTCAGACCTGCAACACATTCCAAAAAAAGTTGGGACAGTAAAGCATTTACCACTTTGTAATGTAGCGATTTAGTGTTTCAGCTTTATTTTGTCCCATTTTTGCTATATTTGTTTATTTTGTGTGCAGCATGTGGTTTTGCATCGTCTTGTTGAAAAATGCATGGACGTCCCTGGAAAAGACGACGTCTTGAAGGCAGCACATGTTGCTCTAAGATCTCAATGTACTTTTCTGCATTAATGCTGCCATCACAGAAGTGTAAATGACCTTTGCCAAGGGCACTGACACAGCCCCGTACCATGTCACACCCTTGCTTTTGGACTTGTTGCTGTTGCTGATAACAGTCTGGATGGTCCTTTTCGTCTTCGGTCCAGAGCACACGGCATCTATTTTTACCAAAAATGACCTGGAATGCTGATTCATCTGACCACAATACACGTTTCCACTGTATGATGGTCCATCCTAGATGCCTCTGAGCCCAGAGAAATCGACGCCGCTTCTGGACATGGTTAACACAAGGCTTCTTTTCTGCACAGTAAAGTTTTAAGTGGCATTTGTGCATGTAACTCTGTATTGTAGTGCCTGACAAAGGTTTGCCAAAGTAATCCCTCACCCATGTGGTTATATCAGCTATTGTTGAATGGCGGTTCTTGTTGCAGTGCCGTCTGCCATCAAGCTTGCGCACTTGGCCTTTACACACTGAAATTCCTCCCGATTCCTTGAATGGTTTAATGATATTATGCACTGTAGAGGGAGAAACATGCAAATCCCTTCTAATCTTTCTTTGAGGTTCATTGTTTTTAAACATTTCAATCATTTTCTCACACATTTGTGGACAAACTGGATCCTCTGATCATCTTTGATCATCAAAGACTCAGCCTTTCCTGGATGCTGTTTTTGTTCTCCTCGTGTCTGTGTGGGTTTCCTCTGGGAGCTTTAGTTTCCTCCCACAGTCCAAAGACGTGCAAGTGAGGTGAACTAGAGACACTAAATTGTCCATGACTGTGTTTGACATTAACAGACTTGAACTGATGAATCTTGTGTAATGAGTAACTATCGTTCCCGTCATTAATGTAACCAAAGTCGGATCTGTTTCAATCCGTCTTAGTAACCCAATAAGCAAATGTACACCGATCAGCCATAACATTAAAACCACCTCCTTGTTTCTACATTCACTGTCCATTTATCAGCTCCACTTACCATATAGAATATATACTTTGTAGTAATACAATTACTGACTGTAGTCCATCTATTTCTCTACATACCTTGTTTGGCCCCTTTCATGCTGTTCTTCAATGGTCAGGACCCCCACAGGACCACCACAGAGCAGGTATTATTTAGGTGGTGGATCATTCTCAGCACTGCAGTGACGCTGACATGGTGGTGGTGTGTTAGTGTGTGTTGTGCTGGTATGAGTGGATCAGACACAGCAGCGCTGCTGGAGCTTTTAAACACCGTGTCCAGTCACTGTCCACTCTATTAGACACTCCTACCTAGTCGGCCCACCTTGTAGATGTAAAGTCAGAGACGATCGCTCATCTATTGCTGCTGTTTGAGTCTGTCATCTTCTAGACCTTCATCAGTGGTCACAGGACAATGCCCATGGGGCGCTGTTTGCCGGATATTTGTGGTCGGTGGACTATTTTCAGTCCAGCATTGACAGGGAGGTGTTTAAAAACTGTCTGATCCACTCATACCAGCACAACACACCACCACCATGTCAATGTCAGTGCAGTGCTGAGAATGATCCACCATCCAAATAATACCTGCTCTGTAGTGGTCCTGGGAGAGTCCTGACCATTGAAGAACAGCATGACAGGGGGGCTAACAAAGTCAGTCAGTAATTGTAGAACTACGAAGTGCTTCTATATGGTAAGTGGAGCTGATAAAATGGACAGTGAGTTTATGGTATGGTTGATCAGTGTATTAACGTACAAGTTCTATAGCTTGCACCAGGTTAGACTAAAGCTCTTACCTGTATATAAAGCTACTCGCATCAAATCAGTCACAGCAATGCCCATTTTATTTTATTACACTTAAAGCAATGTGCAGTTCCACCTAGTACATCCAGTATATAACCAGTTATAAACGAATATTACGATATTAAATACAGAATTTCATTTGGGCCTCTAAGTATGCTTAGATTTAAGCGAATCTCGGATATAATGAGATTCTTTATGTCTTGTACATCAGTGTTTGTTCGGGCTATAATTTGGGCACTCTAAGTGTCGCAATTTGTAAGCTTTTTTCTCCTCTAGATGGTCCGTCTGTATCTGTATCTGTATAAGTGCTTGGGACGGTATCGGGAAGGGGGGGGTGTATTGTATTCAGTGACGGAGAGTGAGATTTTTATTATCATTTTCAAAGCATCAAAGGTTTTCTTCATCCAAGCTTAAAGAGATGAAAGTTTGCCTTTGTTCCTTCCCCTTCTACATTACCGCCGTGCATTAGAGTCCCTTTTATCCGTGAAATTACCTTTTAGATTTCTCCTTGAGAGAGCAGTCTGTGACACAGTAGTTGCTTCTGGTGTTTTTCCATCTTGCTATCTTTTTTTTTTTTTTTGAAAGCTTTCCTGTTTACTCTATGAAGTTCATACAATGACGGCGATGCATTTGTACACTCACTGTTGTCTTTGATCACCTCAATCTCAATGACAATAACAACACTTTGTCCGTTCACGTGCACTAACTCAAATATATATGCTGCCCGATATGCTTTTATTCCCTCCGCCGTCCGAGCAATCTACATCGAGCTTACAGTACAATAATACACCTCGCATAGTCCGTAATGCATTATCTTCAGTCATCTCTGCAGCGCTCTGTAATTCAGGTCTTTGTGGTGGAAAGAGCCACCGTTAGGTAAAAGGTTGTTTGGAGCTTTGCTAAACGCTACGTTAAGACTCTGGCTACATGAAAAAAAGATTTTCTGGTTTGATGAATTGACAATTGAGCCATTTCGGCAGAACAGCAAACACTACCATCTCTACATGGTGGTGGAAGCATCATGCAGCAGGCAACAAACATATAACATAATAACACCATAACATTAAAACAACCTCCTCAATTTTATCAGCTCCACTTACCATATAGAAGCATTTTGGAGTTCTACAATTACTGACTGTAGTCAATCTGTTTCTCTACATACTGTTTATACCTGCTTTCACCCTGTTCTTCAAAGGTCAGGACCCACACAGGACCACTACAGAGCAGGTATTATCTAGGTGGTGGATCATTCTCAGCACTGCAGTGACACTGACATGGTGGTGGTGTGTTAGTGTGTGTTGTGCTGGTATGAGTGGATCAGACACAGCAGCGCTGATGGAGTTTAAAACACCTCACTGTTACTGCTGAACTGAGAATAGTCCACCAACCAAAAACGTCCAGCCAACAGCGCCCCGTGGGCAGCATCCTGTGACCACTGATGAAGGTCTAGAACATGACAAACTCAAACAGCAGCAATAGATGAGCTGACTTTACATCTACAAGGTGGACCAACTAGGTAGGAGTGTCTAATAGAGTGGACAGTGAGTGGACACGGTATTCAAAATCTCCATCAGCGCTGTTGTGTCTGATCCACTCATACCAGCACAACACACACTAACACACCACCACTATGTCAGTGTCACTGCAGTGCTGAGAATGATCCACCACCTAAATAACACCTGGTCTATAGTGGTCCTGACCATTGAAGAACAGCATGAAAGGGGGCTAACAAAGCATGCAGAGAAACAGATGGACTACAGTCACTAATTGTAGAACTACAAAGTGCTTCTATATGGTAAGTGGAGCTGATAAAATG
>NC_086010.1:14335817-14365817 GCF_030014385.1 Trichomycterus rosablanca
TCTGCTTACTAGTCAGTACCTTAAACACGCTTAGACAGAACGCTTTAGACGTTCTTTTGTGCCAACTGCCATCATACTGCATAACAATAGCAGAATACAGAGGCTGTCCTTATTTTTATATATTTAATTTTATTCTATGTTTTATTGTTGCCCATGTGGTTCTTTTTTTTTCTTTTTTTTTATTATTATTTTTTTTTTTCTTCTTCCCATTTTTCTCCCCCTTTAGTGCATCCGATTGTTCACTTTGCATCGTGCGTCCTCTCTGTCTCTGCCCGAACCCTGCCCTGACCGAGGAGATCGAAGCTAACCCACATCCCCTCCGAAACATGAGCAGCAGCCGGATGCATTTTTGCCACCCACACATTGATGAGTTTGGCGCCACCTAGCGTTTCATGCGGAGAGACACACCCTAAGGGCACTCTTTCCTCATCTCTTGTGCAGGCGTTTCTAATCAGCCGGCAGAGGTCGTAATCGCATTCTGACAGAGAGAGACCCACATCCGGTTCTTTGTCCCACCCTCCCAACTGAGCAACCGGCCAATCGTTGCCAATGCAGCCACTCGGCTTCGAACCGGTGAAGCAGAGCTGGATTCGATACTACGTACTCAGAATCCAGCCCTGGTTGCAGCGTGTCTTTTTACCGCTGCGCCACCTGAGCGGCTCTGAGTGGTGGTCCTTGACGCAGTGCCTGAGGGATGGAAGATCACGGGTGTTTAGGTTAAGCTTGCGCTCTTGGCCTTTATGCACTACAATTTCTTTAGATTTTTATGGTATTATACACTGTAGAAGGAGGAATATGCAAATCCCTTCCATTTTTTTTATAATTTTTTTACGCATTTATTGACAAACTGGAGATCCTCTGGCCATCTTTGCTCATCAAAGACCTAACCATGATTACAATCACCTGTTGACATCACCTGTTTGGAATCACATCATTATTTAAATTGCCCCGTCCCAACTTTTTTTGGAATGTGTTGCAGGCCTGAAATGCAGGAATGGATCCTTTTTAATAAATGAAATGAAGTTGAGCAGATAAAACATGAAATATCTCAGGTTCATCCTCTCTGCAATGCAATAAAAGTCAAAGTAAATGTAAGAAACTCTGTGTTTTTATTTTATTTGCATTTCCCATACTGTCCCAACTTCTTCTGATTTGGGGTTGTAAACAATAATAAAATAAATAAAGAAGTCATCATCTCACTTCATTCCCTCAAACCAAAGCAGAAAGAACTGTACTCTTTCGGAAGTCATAAACCCAAAACTTCGTCTCGTTAATGTTATTCCGAACAGTTGAGCGTCGAATCCGCCAAAAACGAAGTCAGCCGACTGAGCCGTGCTCTCCATTTGCATGGAAAGTCATTTGTAATTCTGGACTTCGGCATTCATGCGCAGTGATTTGAGACCTTCAAAAACAGCGTAGCTCATTTAAATAATAATGATCATAAAACATCGCCCACAGTGGCCCGCGCATACATCAAACGCCGCCTCGCCAGCGTCGTAAACAAGAAAACAATCACGCCGGGCCACTTAATTTATGGAAAACAAGTCTTTTTTTTGGTACGTCACGCCGCTTTTAATTGGCTTCGAAGGCATTGCTTTTGCTTCACTCGTTGTTTATGATTGATTTCAATCACTCGCAGATAACATCGGTCCGGACAGCGATACTCAGACCTCCATTAACCCGCTGATGTCTCAGCCACTCGTCTGTGACCACATTTGCATTTCGGTAGCCTCGTTTTAACGTGCACACCAACCGCTACTGATAAATCAAATCAATCTAGATCGCTTTGCCATAACATTAAAACCACCTCCTTGTTTCTACACTCGCTGTCCATTTTATCAGCTCAACTTAACCATATAGAAGCACTTTGTAGTTCTACAATTACTGACTGTAGTCCATCTGTTTCTCTGCATGCTTTGTTAGCTCCCTTTGATGCTGTTCTTCAATGGTCATTACCCCCACAGAACCACCACAGAGCAGGTATTATTTGGGTGGTGGATCATTCTCAGCACTGACACTGACATGGTGGTGGTGTGTTAGTTTGTGTTGTGCTGGTATGAGTGGATCAGACACAGCAGCGCTGATGGAGTTTTTAAACACCTCACTGTCACCTCACCTCAGAATAGTCCACCAACCATTTATTGTATTTAAAGTATTTAAAAACTCCAGCAGCGCTGCTGTGTCTGATCCACTCATACCAGCACAACACACACTAACACCCCACCACCATGTCAATGTCACTGCAGTGCTGAGAATGATCCACCACCTAAATAATACCTGCTCTGTGGGGGTCCTGACCATTGAAGAACAGGATGAAAGGGGGCTAACAAAGCATGCAGAGAAACAGATGGACTACAGTCAGTAATTGTAGAACTGCAAAAGTGCCTCTATTTGGTAAGTGGAGCTGATCCATGCAGACATGGGGAGAACATGCAAACTCTACACAGAAAGGACCCAGATCGCTCCACCTGGGAATCAAACTCAGGAACTTCTCGCTGTGAGGCGATAGTGCTACCCACCGAGACACCGTGCCACCCCTTACATTTTATTTGTTTGCATATTTTTCACTCCACTTGGCTAATGGATATAATTGACACAAATCAATGGTGTGTAAGACCTTTGATGGACTGGTGACCTGTCCAGGGTGTTTTCTGTTTTTCACCTGGTAAAATGTACCCGCTGTGACCCTGAGTAGGAAGGGTGGATAGTTGTTTGGTTGGATGGATGGATGGATGGATGGATGGATGGATGGATGAATGGATAGTTGGTTGGATGGATTGTTAGTTGAATGGATGATTGGATTGGTAGTTGGATGGATGGTTTGTTGCATGGATGGATGGATAGAGAGTTGGTTGGTTGGTTTTTTTTTGGATGGATGGATAGTTGGTTTGCTGGATGGATGGTTGAATGGATGGATGAATGAATAGATAGATGGTTGGTTGGTTTGTTGAATGAATGGATGGATAATGGATAGTTGGATGAATGGATAAATAGTTGGTTGGATGAATGGATGGATAGTTGGTTGGTTTGTTGGATGGATGGATGGATAGTTGGTTTGTTGGATGGATGGATGGTTGTTTGGTTAATTGGTTTGTTGGATGGATAAATAGTTGGTTTGTTGGATGGCTGGATGGTTGGTTGGTTTGTTGGATGGATGGATGGTTGGTTGGTTTGTTGGATGGATGGATGGATGGTTGGATAGATGGATGAATAGTTGGTTGTTTTGTTGGATGGATGGATAGTTCTTTGGATGGATGGTTGTTTGGTTGGATGGATGGATGGATGGTTTGTTTGGATGGATGTATTGTTGAATAGATGGATGGATGGATGGTTGAATGGATGAATGAATAGATAGATGGTTGGTTTGTTGAATGAATGGATGGATTATGGATAGTTGGATGAATGGATGGATGGTTGGTTTGTTGGATGGATGGATAGTTGGTTTGTTGAATGGGTGGATAGTTGGTTGGTTTGTTGGATGGGTGAATAGTTGGTTGGATGGATGGATGGATGGATAGATAGTTGGTTGGTTTGTTGGATGGATGGATGAATGGCTAGTTGGTTGGATGGATGAATGGTTAGATGGATGGTTGTTTGGACGGATGGATGGATGGTTTGATTAAATGGATGAATGAATTGTTGAATGGATGGATGAAAGGGGTAGTTGGTTGGATGGATTGGTAGTTGAATGGATAATTGGATTGGTAAATGTATGGATGGTTTGCTGGATGGATGGGATAGTTGGATGGATGAATGGATGAATTTATTAATGGTTGGGTAGTTAATTGGATGGACGGATGAATAGTTGGTTGGATGGATGGTTGGATGTTTGGATAGTTGGCTGATTTGATGGATGAATAGTTGGTTGGATGTATTGATAGTTGGATGGATGAATGGATAGTTGGTTGGATAGACTGGTGGATGGATGGATGGATGGATGGATGGATGGATAAGCAAATTTAGTGATCTGGCTGATTGATTAACCAAAAATGTCACATATTTTTGCAAGCGTGATGTAATTAAAATAACTTTGTTTTTAAGATTATTAATATTTGTTTGTTCTGGTAAATGATAATAAATTAATTATCTTGACAAATATGCAGTAACTGACACAATCCAAAAGTTGATTTCTTGCAGTCTGTCCAGTTTCTGGCTTGTAGTTGCAGGCTGTTTTACAATGAACAGACTTTCCATTTCCAATATTCCTGGACCATCTCACACACTGTCACATGCCTTATGGCCCAGATCATTGTGATCTATCTGCTGCGTCCCATTTAAATATTTCTGCTGGTATTTCTTAACAGGACAGAGCCTGTGGGTAAGAACAGCTTTAATAAGATTCCAATCCCGTATCCAGATTTCAATAATAGTTCAGCCATTTGCAAATTCATGATCCAGCTTTGTGTTTGTGACAAGCCACACACAATTATGACCAGTACGGACATTTGCATATTCTCACAAACGACAGGTTACATCTCATTCCAGCGAGCAGACGTGCCTCTGAGTGATATCGGAGCAGAATTCATGAATATGTCTCGCTAATTAGACCGTTCTTGCAAATGATCTGCTTAAATATTAATCCGTATCACTTCACACTGATCGCTGCAAGTCATTCTGTCGTAGAGAACGACAATTTCTCGTTTGGACACGTAGCGTAAGGCTTGGGGGAGATTTTTCAAAGGTCAAAGGGCAACAGGAGCCAGAAAATATTAAACACATGCGTGATAAATGATTACTCCTTGTTTATCTGTACTTGACGTCCCTTACTGTCAAATATTTAAATATTTAAAGTGTTCCTTAACTGATGACTTTAAACAACAGGGATGCCCAAACTACCGCCCGCGAGCCATTTGCGGCCTGTTAACGTTTTTGAAACGTCTTGTGAGGTGTTTAGGAAATAATTGGTTGGATGTATTGATAGTTGGATGGATGTATGGATAGTTGGTTGTTTGGTTGGATAGATGGATAGTTGGATGGGTTGATAGTTGGATTGATAGTTAAATGGATGGATGAATAAATAGTTAGTTGCATGGATTGGTAGTTGGATGGATGGATAAATGAATAGTTAGTTGGATGGATTGATAGTTGGATGGATTGATAGTTGGATGGATGGATGAATGGATAGTTGGTTGAATAGGTAGGTGGATGGATGGATAGTTGGTTGGTTAGTTGGATGGATGGATGGATGAATGAATGGATAGTTGGTTGGATAGGTATTTAGATGGATGGATGGTAAGTTGGATGGATGGATGGATTGGTAGTTGGATGGATGAATGGATAGTTGGCTGGATGGATTGGTAGTTGGATGGATGGATAAATAGTTGTTTGGATGGGTTGATAGTTGGATGGATGGATGGATAAATAGTTGGTTGGATGGGTTGATAGTTGAATGGATGGTTGGATGGATTGGTAGTTGGATGGATGGATAAATAGTTGGTTGGATGGGTTGATAGTTGGATGGATGGATGGATGGATGGATGGATGGTTGGATGGATTGGTAGTTGGATGGATGAATGGATAGTTGGTTGGATGGATTGGTAGTTGGATGGATGGATAAATAGTTGTTGGATGGGTTGATAGTTGGATGGATGGATGGATAAATAGTTGTTGAATGGGTTGATAGTTGGATGAATGGATGGATGGATAAATAGTTGTTGGATTGGTTGATAGTTGGATGAATGGATGGTTGGATGGATTGGTAGTTGGATTGATAAATGGATGGTTGGATGGATTGGTAGTTGGATGGATGAATGGATAGTTGGTTGGATGGATGGATGTATTGGTAGTTGGATGGATAGATAAGTTGGTTGGTTAGTTTGTTGGATTAATAGATGAATTGGTTGTTGGATGGATGGGTTAATAGTTGGGTGGATTGATAATTGAATGGATGAATTGCTAGTTGGATGGATGAATGGATAACTGGTTGGATGGATGGATGGATGAATGGATAGTTGGTTGGATGGATGAATGGATAATTGGTTGGATGGATGGATGAATGAATAGTTGGATGGATGGATGAATGGATAGTTGGTTGGATGGATGGACGAATGGATAGTTGGTTGGATGGATGGATGAATGGATGGATGAATGGATAATTGGTTGGATGGATGGATGAATGGATGGATGGATAGTTGGTTGGATGGATGGATGAATGGATGAATAGTTAGTTGGATGCAGTGATAGTTGGATGGATGGATGAATGGATAATTGGTTGGATGGATGGATGAATGGATAGTTTGTTGGTTGGATGGTTGGATGGATGGATGGATGAATGGATAGTTGGTTGGATGGATGGATGAATGGATGGATGGTTGGATAGATGGATGAATGAATGGATAGTTTGTTGGTTGGATGGATGGATGAATGGATAGTTGGATGAATGGATAGTTGGTTGGATGGATAGATGAATGGATAGTTGGATGAATGGATAGTTGGTTGGATGGATGGATGAATGGATAGTTTGTTGGTTGGATGGATGGTTGGATAAATAGATAGATGGATGGATGGATGGATGGATGAATGGATAGTTTGTTGGATGGATGGATGGTTGGATGGATGGATAGTTGGTTGGATGGATTGGTATTTGGATAGATGGATGAATGGATAGTTGGTTGGTTTGTTGGATGGATGGATGGTTGGATGGATGAATGAATGGATAGTTTGTTGGATGGATGATTGGATGGATGGATGGTTGGATGGATGGATGGTTGGATGGATGGATGGATGGATGGATGAATGGATAGTTTGTTGGATGGATGGATGGATGATTGGATGGTTGGATGGATGGATGGATAGTTGGTTGGATGGATTGGTATTTGGATGGATGGATGAATGGATAGTTGGTTGGTTTGTTGGATGGATGAATTGATTGATGGTTGGTTCATCAGAACAGGGTCAAACGATGATGCGTCCTCCACCATGCTTCACAGCTGGGTATTGCTTCATAATACCTTCTTCTCGCTGCCTGTTGAGGCTCTAAGGTAGCAGAACAGGCACGTGTTTCAGGTTAAAGCTGGTAAAGCTGCAAAGGGGGTGGGGCAACCTCATGTTCAACAAGTTCATGGTCATGGTACTTCAACTGTACACCCCACAGAATCTGAAGGGGGGGGGGGACCCCGCACCCACACCAGCTGTAATCATTTCCAATCCATCGCACACAGCTGTGCTGACTAGCAGCACTTCCACCGCCCTGCCCCGTCGAGCTCCTTTCATTAACGCGCGCCACACACTGTGTGTTTTGACAGCGAGGCATCCTGTCGAGGTGCACGAGTCCTCTTAGTTTGTCTCGCTGCCTCTTTTGTCATGTTGCTGCCCTCCACACCGCAGTCACTCACACTCACTGTCAAGTAGACGGAGTGGATACGCCGGTTCAGCGGTAGCACTAATGACTGCGACTGCTCATACACTAGCTGGACGTTTTAATGCAGCCGCCGGTGGAAGCCGTGTACATCCAATTATCTCTGGGGTTTACCTCGGCTCCCGCCAAAACAGCTGTTTTAAAATAAAAGGTAAAAGAGGACAGAAATGCATCAGTAATTACAGGATCTTGCATGGAGGTGGCAAATCTTGGTTGGCAGACATCAGGTCTCGCCACATCCTCCTTAAATTCTGTCGGCTGGTAGCTTTCCATGCCAACGTTTTACCACTTGTAATTATTATAAAGGGTTTCTGTTTTCTCTGACCGGCGTGGGTGTGTGTATTTCTGTATTATGCCAAAGGCTGGCATAGTCGACACGTGCCAGCTTGGCGACTGGAGGATTAAAATTACTTCTGGACCTCCCAAGGCTGCTGACCGGGCCTGCAAAATAGAGAGACATGGACGTTCCTTTTCTGGTCATGTCAAAGCAGAACAGGGTCAAACCATGATGCGTCCTCCACCGTGCCTCACAGTTGAGTATTGCTTTATAATGCCTTTTCCTCCAAATGCCTTTTTCCTGCTGCCTAGAACATGCTCAAACCATGATGCGTCCTCAACCATGCTTCACAGTCGGGTCTTGCTTTATTATGCCTTTTTCCTGCTGCCTATTTAGGATCTAAGGCAGCAGCACAGACTCTCCATAATGCGTCCTCCACCGTGCTTCACAGCTAAGTATTGCGCTATAATGCTTTTTTTCCTGCTGCCTAGAACAGGCTCAAACCATGATGGTGCTTCACAGTTGGGTATTGCTTTATAATGCCTTTTTCCTGCTGCCTATTTAGGCTCTAAGGCAGGAGAACAGACTCAAACCATGATTCATCCTCCACCGTGCTTCACAGCTGAGTAATGCTTTATAATACAAGCTGCCTATTTAGGCTCTAAGGCAATAGAACAGGCTCAACCATAAAATTAATCCACAAAGCAGAGGTAGCAGAACACGGTCAAACCATAATGCGTCCTCCACCATGCTTCACAGTTTTGGGTATTGGGTATTGCTTTTTAATGCCTTTTTCTTGCTGCCTTTTTAGTCCCAAAGGCAGCGGAACAGGGTCAAACCATGATGCATTCTTCACAATGCCTTTTTCCTTCTGCCTATTTAGGCTCTAAAGGGGAACATGCTCAACCATAATGCGTCCTCCACCATGCTTCACAGTCGGGTATTGCTTTATAATGCCTTTTTCCTGCTGCCTAGAACATGCTCAAACCATGATGCGTCCTCCACCATGCTTCACAGTTTGGTATTGCTTCATAATGCCTTTTTTGTGCTGCCTATTTAGGGTCTTTGTCAATAGAACAGTTGGGTATTGCTTTATAATGCCTTTTTCCTGCTGCCTATTTAGGTTCTAAGGCAGGAGAACAGACTCAAACCATGATGCATCCTCCACCGTGCTTCACAGCTGAGTAATGCTTTATAATACAAGCTGCCTATTTAGGCTCTAAGGCAATAGAACAGGCTCAACCATAAAATTAATCCACAAAGCAGAGGTAGCAGAACACGGTCAACCCATAATGCGTCCTCCACCATGCTTCACAGTTGTGTATTGCTTTAAAATGCCTTTTTCCTTCTGCCTATTTAGGCTCTAAAGAGGAACATGCTCAACCATAATGCGTCCTCCACCATGCTTCACAGTCGGGTCTTGCTTTATTATGCCTTTTTCCTGCTGCCTATTTAGGATCTAAGGCAGCAGCACAGACTCAATCCATGATGCGTCCTCCACCATGCTTCACAGTCGGGTATTGCTTTATAATGCCTTTTTCCTGCTGCCTAGAACATGCTCAAACCATGATGCGTCCTCCACCATGCTTCACGGTCTGGTATTGCTTTATTATGCCTTTTTCCCACTGCCTTTTTCGTCTCAAAGGCAGCAGAACAAGGTCAAACCATGATGTGTCCTCCATCGTGCTTTACAGCTGAGTATTGCTTTATATCGCCTTTTTTTCTAAATGACTTTTTCCTGCTGCCTATTTAGGCTCTAAGGCAGCAGAACAGACTCAAACCATGATGCGTCCTCCACTGTGCTTCACAGCTAAGTATTGCGTCATAATGCCTTTTTTCCTCCAAATGGCTCAAACCATGATGCGTCCTTCACCATGCTTCACATTCAGGTATTGCTTGATAATGCCCTTTTCCCGCTGCCGTTTGAGGCTCTAAAGTAGCAGAACGGGGTTAAACCACAATACGCCCTCCACCATGTTTCATAGCTGGGTATTGCTTCATAATTCCTTTTTCCTGCTGCCTATTTAGGCTCTAAGGCAGCAGAACAGACTCAAATCATGATACGTCCTCCACCATGCTTCACCGTTGGGTATTGCTTTATAATGCCTTCTTCCTGCTGCCTGTTTAGGCTCTACAGCAATAGAACAGGCTCAAACCATGATGCGTCCTTCACCATGCTTCACAGTCGGGTCTTGGTTTATTATGCCTTTTTCTCGCTGCCTATTTAAGCTCTAAGGCAGCAGAACAAGGTCAAACCATGATGCATCCTCCAATATGCTTTACAGTTGGGTGTTGGTTTATAATGCCTTTTTCTCGCTGCCTATTTAGGCTCTAAGGCAGCACAACAGGCTCAAACCATAATGCGTCCTCCACTGTGCTTCACAGCTAAGTATTGCGTTATAATGCTTTTTTCCTCCAAATGCCTTTTTCCCCTGCTGCCTAGAACAGGCTTAAACCGTGATACATCCTTCACCGTGCTTCACAGTTGGATATTGCTTTATAATGCCTTTTTCCTTCTGCCTATTTAAGCTCTAAGGTAGCAGAACAAGGTCAAACCATAATGCGTCCTTCACCATGCTTCACCGTTGGGTGTTGCTTTATAATGCCTTTGTTCTGCTGCCTTTTTAGTCTCAAAAGCAGTCTAACAGGATCAAACCATGACGCGTTCTTCACCATATTCATAGTTGGGTATTGATTTATAATGCCTTTTTCTTAGATGCGTCCTTCACCGTGCTTCACAGTCTGGTATTGCTTTATAATACCTTTTACTCCACACAGCATTGTTCATATCTGCCAAAATCCACACAGCTTTGTCGAGGATTTAAGATTTCTGCTGTTTTATGATAAAAATATCATTCAAATTTGTTTGTTATTAGTTTTGACAACACATATTTACGCTATTACAGCTCGGACAAAGACGAATCAGGGCAATCGAGTCTTGTTTTTTGCTCTGCATGCGCTGATCTGTAATCTCTCTGTGCTCATAGCCTGCTCAGGTTATCTTAATTAAAGCAGGCCAAAACCAAAACGCAAGCAATCAATGAAATACGGGAACGGCGCAAACGAAGAAATGCGTTTCTTTTTTTTAATTACACGCATTGTAGTTCTAATTACGTGGCCCCTATCAAGCGCTTGATAAGTGCATATTACTCCTGGAAGCATTTGTCAGACCCGGCGCCGGGCTTATTTTTTGCTTGTCTAATGCTGCCCCCCACTGCTCCCATCCTGAACATTTATTATGTCATAATCATGCCAGGCCCCTTTGAAGGCACAACGGTCCTAGGGTATGGGGGAAAAGAAGCGGGGGTGGGGGGGTGGACTCTGCGCCTCATCAATTATCTTCACCTGTTAATACACTCGGTGTGAGGTAATAACCTCAGCGTAATAACAAATGGGCCAGTGCTCAGCTCTGGCAATTAAAAGCAGCAGGGGGTCCCTCGTTTTGATGGTCCTGATTGCAACATTCATCAAAGGACACAATCGGCAGCGCAGCGGGGCGGCAGATGCCACCCTGACGGCTGGACTAACTAACCCACTGTCCCGCTGGAATAATTGTCTCCCACCCCCTGGAGCCGGCACCTGCAGGTCAGCTCATAAAGAGCGACTGCTCTCAGAGAGGACGTTCCTGTAAAACACAAGCTAACGCGTGTCAAAGTGTTGGGAGGTAAAACCGAGCGCTTTATTAGGTACACCTGTCTGGTACATTCATTCATACTGTACACATGAACTTTGTGTTATACAATTACGGACTGTAGCTTATACACCAATCAGCCATAACATTAAAACCACCTCCTTGTTTCTACACTCACTGTCCATGTTATCAGCTCCACTTACCATATAGAAGCACTTTGTAGTTCTACAATTACTGACTGTAGTCCATCTGCTTCTCTGCATGCTTTGTTAGCCCCCTTTCACCCTGTTCTTCAATGGTCAGGACTACCATGGATGGGTGGATGATTCTTAGCACCGCACTGACACTGACATGGTGGTGGTGTGTTAGTGTGTGTTGTGCTGCTTTGAGTGGATCAGACACAGCAGCGCTCCTGGAGTTTTTAAATACCATGTCCACTCACTGTCCACTCTATTAGACACTCCTACCTAGCTGGTCCACCTTGTAGATGTAAAGTCAGAGACGATCGCTCATCTATTCCTGCTGTTTGAGTTGGTCATCTGCTAGACCTTCATCAGCACACGGTGCACTGTTGGCTGGATATTTTTGGTTGGTGGACTATTCTCAGTCCAGCAGTGACTGTGAGGTGTTTAAAAACTCCAGCAGCGCTGCTGTGTCGTATCCACTCATACCAGCACAACACACACTAACACCCCACCACCATGTCAGTGTCACTGCAGTGCTGAGAATCATCAACTACCTAAATAATACCTGCTCTGTGGTGGTCCTGTGGGGGTCCTGACCATTGAAGAACAGCATGAAAGGGAGCTAACAAAGCATGCAGAGAAACAGATGGACTACAGTCAGTAATTGTAGAACTAAAAAGTGCTTCCATATGGTAAGTGGAGCTGATAAAATGGACAGTGTGTGTAGAAACAAGGAGATAGGCATCAAACCTGTCACGTATCAAATGTTTTCCTATGTAACAAAGTGTATCTTACTTCGGTCCATTAAAACATACTGGTGTTAAGCACATAGCCACTGGACTCCAGAGCAGTCAAAATGCATTCCCTAAAGTCAAGAACCACAAATGCCATCATGTGGCAATCTGATTAAAAACTGACTGACCCCAACACCCTCCAACACAAACCTTTTATTCCAAGTCTAGCTACTCACACTGGTGTGCTAATGATGTGTTACCATATTCCTCACTGGATCATGATTTCTTCCCAATGATCTGTACGTTCTGATCATGAAACATGTTGCCGCATAAGAAGCATCTGGATAAAATGAAAATATAAAAAGATTTATCACACAGTCATGAAACAAATAATATCCATTATAGTCCATAAAATCAGCCGCGTGTATCTAAAAGCGGTGTGTACGACACGGAGCGTATCCGTTATCAGCATATTGCGTAAACACTTTGGGTCTCGGATTTCAATAATTCACCCTCTGCATCCAATGTACTTTTATGTTATAATCAGAGGAGCGACCGGGTGCCTTTTTTTTTAGATTATTTGTGACCTGTAGCAAAAACAGGAAATGAGTTTTAGCAATTGTTGGGCGCGTAATGACACGAGCGTCAGCCCCCGAGTCCAAAGGACAAGGGAACAATTTAATATGTCTGGCATAAGCAATAAATGCCACTTTGATTAATTGCTCGGAACATCATCATAAAGTGCGCCGGCCGAGCCTCCGAGGTGCATTAGGTGGCCTGACTTTGCAAGGATGTTCACCTTCCTCATCATTAAGATCATTAATGGGGGGGGAGGTCTGTTCGGGAGAGTGGGTGGTGGTAAATAAGACCCGTGGATGTGCCTTAGTGTCCTTATTCACATTGTTAAGCCGTGTAATAAGCAAGCCCTGCTGCATGCAGACAATTTATGGCTTTGTTACTAAACTGTCCTTGTTAATGCTCTCAATGGCCTCAACAGCTGCAAAGGTTTAAAAAAGCATATCTGTGTGTATATATGTACATTAAAATCACCTCCTTGTTTCTACAATTACTGACTGTAGTCCATCTGTTTCTCTGCATGCTTTGTTAGCCCCCTTTCATGCTGTTCTTCAATGGTCAGGACCACTATAGAGCAGGTATTATTTGGGTGGTGGGTCATTCAGACCACTGCAGTGACAATGACATAGTTCTGGTATGAGTGGATCAGACACAGCAGCGCTGCTGGAGTTTTAAACACCTCACTGTCACTGCTGGACTGAGAATAGTCCACCGACCAAAAATATCCAGCCAACAGCGCCCCCTGGGCAGCGTCCTGTGACTCAAACAGCAGCAATAGATGAGCGATCGTCTCTGACTTTACATCTACAAGGTGGACCAATTAACTAGGGGTGTCTAATAGAGTGGACAGTGAGTGGACACGGTATTTGTGTAGAAACAAGGATGGCAAGGATGTGGTTTTAATGTTATGCCTGATATATATATACTCCTTTGTTCTCTTGGCTGTATTCTTCGGGTCGTTGTCATGTTGGAAGGTAAACCAGTTGGAGGTCCAAAGTGCTCTGGAGCAGGTTTTCTTCAAGGATCTCGGTGTACTTAGCTGCATTCATATTTCCCTCTATCAGGACTAGTCGCCCCAGTCCAGCTGCTGAAAAACATCCCCGCATCATGATGCTACCACCGCCATGCTTCACTGTAGGGGGATGGCATTAGCCAGGTGATGAGCGGCGCCTGGTTTCCTCCAGACGTGACGCTTGGTATTCAGGCCAAAAAGTTTTATCAATCCAGAGTTTTAGAGTCCTCTAGGTGCCTTTTGGCAAACTCCAGACGGGCTGTCATGTGCCTTTTACTAACGAGTGGCTTCCGTCTGGCTGCTCTACCATAAAGGCGTGATTTGTGGAGTGCTGCCTGGATGGTTGATCTGATAGGCTGATAGGTTCTCCCATCTCCACAAGGATACGCTGGAGCTCTGTCAGAGTGACCCTCTGGTTCCTGCTCACCTCCCTGGCCAAGGCCCGTCTTCCCCGATCGTCTAGGAAGATCCTTGGTGGTTCCAAACTTCTTCCATTTACGAATGATGGTGGCCACTGTGCTTTTTGTTTCTGTACCCTTCTCCAGATCTATGCTTTAACACAATCCTGTTTCTGAGGTCTGCAGATAATTCCTTTGACCCCATGGCTTGGAGTTTGCCCTGATTTGCACTGTCAACAGTAGAACATCTCAAGCAGTATCCATGAAAACAAAATGTACCTCAGCTCACCTTTGGGTGTCATATCAAAGGGTGTATTGGTGGGTATAACTGTTGCCTCATGGCAAGAAGGTCCTTCGATTCTCAGGTGGAGCGGCCCTCCCGCATGTTCCCCCCGTGTCTGTGTGGGTTTCCTCCGGGAGCTCCGGTTGCCCCTACAGTCCAGATGCATGCAGTCAGGTTAATCAGAGATACTAAAAGTCACTTTAGGTATGAGTGTGTGTGTTTGTGGACTGCCGACCTGTCCAGGCTGTTACCTACCTTTCACCTAGTGAACTGGACCCACTTTGCCAAGCGTTTTATCATGAACTCTAGTAACCCTGGTCATGCGTCGGACCCAATAAGGTGTAACTAAGCATTTTACATTTACGTTTACATTTTCGGCATTTAGCAGACGCTCTTATCCAGAGCGACTTACAGAAGTGCTTCCATATAAACATTTCTTTACTCTAGTTTAAGTAAACAACAGTCCAAGAACACATCTGCTAAAACCCTATTAGAACCAAAGGTTTTTTTGGGGGTTTTTTTTTTAAGAAATGAAAGTGTTAGTAAGTAAGTACAAGTCAGCTTAAGTGCTTAGTAAAGAAGTGATGAAAGTTTTTAATCGTTTTTTAAAGGCAGTAAGACACCTTGATGCTTGTCTTCCTTGAGTTCTGGGTGGAGGATCAAGTCGAGCGAGACTAGTGGCTCGGAGGTTGCGCGGTACAGAGCGGGGTTTGATTGGACCACGAAGGTAGCTTGGGGCTGGTCCATTTTTGGCTTTGTAGGCGAGCATCAGTGTTTTAAACTGAATGCGTGCAGCTACAGGAAGCCAGTGAAGAGAACGCAGCAGTGGGGTGATGTGGCAACGTTTAGGTTGATTAAGAACCAGGCGAGCAGCTGCATTTTGAATGAGCTGCAAGGGTTTAATAGTGGACATGGGAGCACCTGCCAGGAGGGAGTTGCAGTAGTGAGATGACAAGTGACTGGACATGGAGAGGAATGGCCGAATCTTGTTGATGTTGTAGAGGAGGAACCGGCACGATCGTGTCATGTTGGCTGCACACGGAAAGAAGGGTCAGCTGGTCAGCTTATCAGATGGTCTGATCTGGGAGTTATCGAGAGAGATGACTGATAGGTCCTGGGTTGGAGCTTGACCTCCAGGAATGAGTAACAGCTCTGTCTTGCTGGGATTGAGTTTTAGATGATGAGCTGACATCCATCGCGAGATATCTCGCAGACATGCTGAGATGCGAGCTGAGACTCGTGTGTCTGAAGGAGGAAATGACAGAATGAGCTGAGTTATCATCTGCATAAGAGTGGTAAGACCTTACCCAGAGAGCGGGTGTAGATAGAGAAAAGAAGTGGACCAAGTACAGAGCCCTGAGGAACACCGGTTGAGATAGTGCATGGAGGGGATCTATATATATATATATATGACACTCGGTAAGAGCACCCTTCGAGGTAGGAGGCCATCCATTGCCATGCCGAACCGGTTACTCCAAGGTTTTGTGCCCCATAACCAAATCAATAAATAAATGGACACCACGGTTCGAAGCAGACATTTCACGCCACTTTTTACGAGGTTTGATAAACGGCTGGTGAATTGATCACATCATCCTACGTTTTTCAATTAAATAATTGTACGAGATGCCATTACCATTCTTATTCCCCCTCCGCTAAGCGCCGAATGATTCTCATAACCCGAAAAGTGATTTCCCTTTCTCTCCCGGCTTTGCAATTTCATCTCCTTTTGTCTCCGGCTTTCGCAGGCAACCCACAAGAACCTCGCCGCGCAATCATCTATCATATTGGTTAGTGTTGTCCCAGTGCCCCGTGGACATAATAATCATTTGTATTCTTTAATATGCAGTTTTCTGCATATCGTGTTTATCATAAAGATGTCAGCACACCTGCAGTGAAGCACCAAGCTGTTTGGGTAGTGCTGCTGAGTGTGTGTGTGTGTGTGTGTGTGTGTGTGTGTGTGTGTGTGTGTGTGTGTGTGTGTGTGTGTTTGGGGAAGAGGGGGGAGGGGTTGTCGGGGTGCTGGAGCGAGCCCCTCTGGGCCAGGCTGTCAGCTCTCTCTGATGGATAGAGGATAAAAGGAGTTTGCTGAGCTCTGGGGGATCAGGCTGGGCCCAGGCTGCCGAGCAGGAGACGGGGCATCACTATGGCCGCTTAGGAAATGTGTCAGTTATTGTCTCCACTGCCTCGGGGCAGCGCTGATGCCCAACTGCCAGAGACACCAGCGCCAACCCTCCTCAGATTCCGTTCTTTCTTATTCCCGTACTACTGTCTCTCGTCCGCCCTATCCTACCCCGCGCACTCCTATCATCAACAAGCCGCCTGTATTACAGAGAGGCTAAGTGGTTTTAATAGGCGTCGGGGAAGGCCGCTCATTTTCCTACATTAGAGCCGGCTTTGAAACCTGATGTTTTAAACACAAGCATTGTGGTCGTCCCGCACACAGTGGCCCCCCGTGTCCAAGACCTGGGTGGAGCAGTTTTCAGTTCTGGTTTAGCTTTAAGCCATAGAATGTATGGTGTGTTGGGGGTAATAATGCTCCATTCAGTCTTGTCGCTGAGAAAAATATTGATAATTAAATAATCTTGTATGCGAGCGCCCCCTTGTGGAGGCTTTATGTTGCATCTTGTAGACCAGGGTTTAAAAAATAGTGTCAATCTGGTCCCACAGAGGTTTACAGGATGAGCAAGATGTAGCCTAGTGGGACATCTTAGTAAGGTACTGGGCTAGTAATCAGAAGGTTGCTGGTTCAAACCCCACCACTGCCAGGTTGCCACTGTTGTGCCCTTGAGCTCAGACTGTACACCGATCAGTCATAACTACACTACACTCACCGTCCATGTTATCAGCTCCACTTACCATATAGAAGCACTTTGTAGTTCTACAATTACTGCTTGTAGTCCATCTGTTTCTCTGCATACTTTGTTAGCCCCCTTTCCCCCCTGTTCTTCAATGGTCAGGACCCCCACAGGACGACTACAGAGCAGGTGTTATTTGGGTGGTGGATCATTCTCAGCACTGCACTGACACCGACATGGTGGTGGTGTGTTAGTGTGTGTTGTGCTGGTATGAGTGGATCAGACACAGCAGCGCTGCTGGAGTTTTTAAACACCTCACTGTCACTGCTGGACTGAGAATAGTCCACCAACCAAAAAATATCCAGCCAACAGCGTCCTGTGACCACTGATGGTCTAGAAGATGACCAACTTAAACAGCAGCAATAGATGAGCGATCGTCTCCGACTTTACATCTACAAGGAGGACCAACTAGGTAGGAGTGTCTAATAGAGTGGACAGTGAGTGGACACGGTGTGTATAAACTCCAGCAGCGCTGCTGTGTCTGCACACTAACACACCACCACCACCATGTCAGTGTCAGTGCAGTACTGAGAATGATCCACTACCTAAATAATACCTGCTCTGTGGGGGTCCTGACCATTAAAGAACAGCATGAAAGGGGGCTAACAAAGCATGCAGAGAAACAGATGGACTACAGTCAGTAATTGTAGAACTACAAAGTGCTTCTATATGGTAAGTGGAGCTGATAAAATGGACACTGCTACTGCTAGCAATAAAGAGTCGAAAGTACGTTTCAAAAATAAATAAATAATAATATGGCACTATATTTTTTACCTCAGAGCTTTGTTGGGGTTCTAACAGCACTGATACATTAAGCTTTGATTTGACTGTTTTGTATTTTGGTCAAACTTGCAAAGTTAACAGTCCATAATAAATGTGAAAACCGCATGCTGGGTGTGCGCTGGTGTATAAGCCATGATGTTTTAATGTGTCATGATGATGTTTTGACGCTACAGTAGAGTGAATTGAGCCATTTCTTTTTTGCGTGGTACGATTTTCTATGTGGGTGGCTCGGTGGGTAGCGCTGTCGGTCTTGGTCCTTTTTGTGTGGAGTTTGCATGTTCTCCCTGTGTCTAGGTGCTCAGGTTTTTTCCAACAGTCCAAAGACGTGCAAGTGAGGCTAATTGGACATACAAAATTGCCATTAGAGGTGTTTTCTGCTTTCTGCCCAGTGCGAAAATAGGATAGATAGGTGGTAAAACAGACTAGTAGGGACCCTCTGTGTTCCAAATAAGATTTTTTGGGACTTCTTTGATATGTTCCTCTTGCTCATGGTGAATTCGATCAATCCATAACAGAGCTATATTATCTTTATTTATTATGGTTGATGTAGTGGGTTTACCTCTGGTGAACTGGTGGTAGGAGCTTCCTCACCTGAGTCAGAATCATTCGTTGTCGCCACCCATTGACCTTTGCACTTTATAGGTGGGTTGTCCATTCGCAAAGACTTAAAGTAGGCTATAAGCAGTATACTGATCAGCCATAACATTAAAACCACCTCCTTGTTTTTACACTCACTGTCCATTTTATTTTATCAGCTCCACTTACCATATAGAAGCACTTTTGAAGCACTGTTTCTCTACATGCTTTGTTACCCCCCGTTCACCTTGTTCTTTAATGGTCAGGACCCCCACAGGACCACCACAGAGCAGGTATTATTTAGGTGGTGGATCATTCTCAGCACTGCAGTGACACTGACATGGTGGTGGTGTGTTAGTGTGTGTTGTGCTGGTATGAGTGGATCAGACACAGCAGCGCGCTGCTGGAGTTTTTTAATTTTTCCCCTCCCTTTTATTTTTTTACTTTCTCCCCCTTTAGCGCATCTAATTGTTCAATTTTGCATCGTGCTTCCTCTCTGTCTCTGCCCGAACCCTGCCCTGACCAGAGGAGATCGAAGCTAACCCATATCCCCTTCGAAACATGAGCAGCAGCCGGATGCATTTTTGCCACCGGCACATTGATGAGTTTGGCGCCACCTAGCGTTGCATGCGGAGAGACACACCCTAAGGGCACTCTTCCTCATCTCTGTGCAGGCGCCTCTAATCAGCCGGCAGAGGTCGTTATCGCATTCTGACAGATAGAGACCCATATCCGGTTCTTTGTCCCACCCCCCAACTGAGCAACCGGCCAATCGTTGCTCATACAGCCACTCAGCCTCGAACCGGGGAGGCAGAGCTGGAATCGAAACGAGGTACTCAGAATCCAGCTCTGGTTGCAGCGTGTCTTTTTATTGCTGCACCACCTGAGCGGCGCTGCTGGAGTTTTGAGTTCGTCATCCTCTAGACCTTCATCAGTGGTCACAGGACGCTGCCCACAGGGCGCTGCTGGCTGGATATTTTAGGTCGGTGGATTATTCTCAGTCCAGCGGTGACGGTGAGGTGTTTTGAAACTCCAGCAGCGCTGCCGTGTCTTATTCCACCACCATGTCAGTGTCACTGCAGTGCTGAGAATGACCCACCATCCAAATAATACCTGCTCTGTGGTGGTCCTGTGGGGGTCCTGACCATTAAAGAACAGGGTGAAAGCAGGCTAACAAAGCATGCAGAGAAACAGATGGACTACAGTCAGTAATTGTAGAACTACAAAGTGCTCCTATATGGTAAGTGGAGCTGATAAAATGGACAGTGAGTTTAGAAACAAGGTTATGGCTGATCGGTGTATAATAGATTGATATGACGTCACAAGACAGCTTCCGTATGCAGATATATTTTTTCCATCCCCTCATGATTATTTTTTTACCATTTTTATTAAAATGCAGTGGGACGTCCTTCTGGGTTACCTAGGCCCCGTAGTGAGCCACTGCCCCAAGGTTGAGGGGCTACTTGCAGACACACAGATTTGGGCGGTGCTGAGGAAGGCCATGGTCTTCCCTTTCATCTGCCTCCACAATGAAACCTCGTCTCCTCAATGTCTCAGTTGGCGCACGTTTTAGTACCAGCGTTCCCCAGAACCCCAGACTAAAGCAATTAAAGGTACCATCTCTCCTGACAGCCGGGCTCCTCTGTTTGGTTAGAATTCATCCCGCACGCGTTGTGAACTGAGACTGCGCCGAATTGTGCTCTTTGGCAGTATCGTTCAGGACGCCGCTTTCTTTGCTCAGACTGGACATGTATGAAGTGGCTGACGGTTTGTGTCTGAAGACCTTATTGTGTGGGGGAGGGGCGTCTACGTACGTCTGTGACATTTCTCGCATATGTATGTGTGTGTGTATGATGACAGAGAGACGCTGCCGAGCTGTATAGCCGCTGCCCTTTTCCACACATATCAAGCCTGCAGCTCCGACACTCCATCACCCACCACTGACAACTTCCAAATTGGAATCACAGGCCCAACGTAGGAAGATATATCATTAACACTGCCTCTCTCTGCCTCTCTCGCTCTCTCTCTTCCTCACACACTGTAATTTACCATGTCCTTCCAGTATACCGAGTTGCTACCTGCGAATTATACATTTAGCTTTTAGATTTGGACAGATGTGCTATTTAGGTTTAGTATGTTTGTCTTACTTGTGTATAAACACAAACTCGGGTGGATTCATCAGCCATAACGTTTAAACCACCTCCTTGTTTCTACACTCACTGTCCAATTGATCAGCTCCACTTACCATATAGAAGCACTTTGTAGTTCTACAATTACTGACTGTAGTCCATCTGTCATTTAGGACCACCACAGAGCAGGTATTATTTATGTGGTGGATCATTCTCAGCACTGCAGTGACACTGACATGGTGCCGGTGTGTTAGTGTGTGTTGTACTGGTATGAGTTTTTAAATACTGTGTCCACTCACTGTCCACTTTATAAGACCCTCCTACCTAGTTGGTCCACCCTGTAGATGTAAAGTCAGAGACGATCGCTCATCTATTGCTGCCGTTTGAGTCGGTCATCTTCTAGACCTTCATCAGTGCTCACAGGACGCTGCCTATGGGGCGCTGTTGGCTGGATGTTTTTGGTTGGTGGACGATTCTCAGTCCAGCAGTGACAGTGAGGTGTTTAAAAACTCCAGCAGCGCTGCTGTGTCTGATCCACTCATACCAGCACAACACACACTAACACATCAAGTGGTAGTGGTCCTCTGGGGGTCCTGACCATTGAAGAACAGCATGAAAGGAGGCTAACAAAGCATGCACAGAAACAGATGGACTACAGTCAGTAATTGTAGAACAGAACAGTAAGTGGAACTGATAAAATGGACAGTGAGTGTAGAAACAAGTAGGTGGTTTTAATGTTATGGCTGATTGGTGCATATATATATATATATATATATATATATTAGGGCTGTCGAAGTTAACGCGATAATAACGCATTAACGCGACCTCAATTTAACGCGATTAAAAAAATTAGTGCCATTAACGCAAATTCTAGTTCATGTTGACACTTGACTGGCAGAACAAACGTTTTAATGTCGGACTTGCCACCGTTTTTCATTTGCGGTTTGTTAACATAATGTAACCGATCGTGGTAGTGATGCACTTGCATAATAAAGAAATAAATACACGCTATATTCACAAGTTGTCGGGAGCAGAACACTTTATTACACTTAATTAACTTCTTCTTCTGTACCGAATACCGGAAAGCTGAATCGAGCACGTTAGTTCATGAACTATGGAAGCCCCAAAGGGTCAAAACACACTCACTTCGTGTAGAAACGTCCATCAAACCATCGTCACGATACAACCACAGACAAGTCTGATACAATAACTACGCCTTATCCCACCTAAAGCACCGCTGATCTACAATGTTTGCTGATGGAGAAATTCTAACCTACAATCTGACATTTACTGCCTAATATGTGAGTGAATAAAACTCCCTTACAGTTTTCTCTTGTCCCAGCAGTTTTTAACATCAGTACATTTAGCATAAAATGTGTTCACCATTTTAATTGTAACATTTCACTTAAAAATCCTTGTTTTCTATAACATTTACACAGATTTTTTTTAATGCGATTAATCGCGATTAACTATATGAAATTCTGAGATTAATCGCGATTACAAATTTTAATCGTTTGACAGCCCTAATATATATATGCACCAATGTGTGTATATATATATGCACACATATACACACATACACACACACACACACACACATATATATATATATACGTGTGTGTTTAGGTAGGTATGTCAGTGTCACCCATTGTACGACGCTCCTGGAACAGACAGGATTAAGGGCCCAACAGGACCCCATTGCTCAAGGGCCCAACAGTGACTGCATAGGACCCCATTTCTCAAGGCTCCAACATGGCAAAGGCTGGATTTGAACTGACAGTCTTCCGATTGATAGCCCAAAAGTCCCATGTTTACTGCTCTCCTTAAGATGAACTGAGTCAATTAGTAGATTTAACTGATATATTTTAATTAGAGGTTTCACAATTCACCAAGGATGACAATAATCCTAAAGCGGAACGTATACGTGGGCACACACAACTCTACTTTTGACATTATTCTGTTTAACACAATGTATTTCAAACTGAAAGTCAGGTAGTGCATGGCAGCTCATCCCAGCTTTCTAATTACCGCCTCCGTTCCGTCGTTCACGTATTTATCATTTTTAATGAAAAGCCAGAATTTTCCCTGCGTTTAAACCCCCCCGGCTTTACGACGGCTTTCCACGAGATGTGCAGCCCGAGTTCGATGAAGAAGCGCTGCCTTACTTTCAAGATCTCTAACCTCCCCCCGTCTCTCTTCCGACGCTCCGTCACGTCGGAGTTCTGCTCCCACGGGTTAAACGCCAGATTACACGCCGTAGTATTTTTATCCTCTGTACATTATCTGAAAAAGCTTACAAGATCAAAGAGCAGAGAGATCACACACATCAGCAAAAAATTGAATAATGGTGTAATAGGGTACCTTTTATCTAATACCCCCCCCCCCCCCCCCCCCCCCCCCTTCCCCAACGCTAACTCCAACTCCAGCTCACAATAATTATTCACACTACACGACTGCAATTTAAATTAATAAAGTCAATCAACAATGTCAGGGACCTTAACCTCACTAGCCAGGTCTTCACTGATACTATATACAGTACATTCCCACAGTTATATCCATAAAGAGGGTGAGTAACTTCATAGTAATGCCGAATAAGCTCATGCTCAGGTGTCTACATACTTTTGAAAATATAGTATTCAGTAATCTTGATCATCTGTGAGGAGTGTGTATGTTATGAAAGGATTTATTTATTTTTGCCCTGATTCTCGCTCGCCGACCGGTCGCCGCTAGATGTGGCAGCTCGGAAGCAACTCTGCGTTCGTTCAGGGATCGAAACTCGGCTCTCGATCGTTGAGTGTGAACTGCTCAACGACTCGATCCGAGCGGCTCGACTGGAGAAAAACATCTAGAATGTTAAATATCTGGACCTGTCGCTGACTCTAAATCGTGTAGTGTGAAAGGCGTTGTGAGCAGGTTGCGAGTGGCAGCGAGCGCTATGTGGAACTACAGCCAATGAGAACGCAAGATATGGGGTGAGGGGAAACCCGGGGGAGGAGTTGTAAAAACGTGGGACCGGGGTGTAATATAGTTTCTATCAGAATACATCGGCACACACACAAGCTTTACAGTATATGTGACCTTATCATCCACGCCAAACCATAATACCAACGCTGCACCCAACTCACTACAGAACAGACGATCTCTGCTGGTCGCGTTGCCCAATCCACTCGGATTCATTTATTTTTCCTACTTGCGTTTACGCTGCACATCAGCGCACAAACAACTTTGCCGATCGCCGATCAGTCGTGTAGTGTGAAAACAACAACGACTTAAAAGACTCCCGATTACAAGAGATCCAGCTGTGTGGTGTGAACTGTACAGTGACCTGACAGCTCCGAAAGTCGTGTAGTGTGAACGTGGCATAACCACGGTTCTTACACAGCGTCGAAGACCCCACCCACTTTTTCAGTCCGGTCTTTTCTCACCCGTCCAATTTTGTCCATTTGAGATTCAAACTTGTGCTGGTGTGATACATTTCGTTCACTTTTATATTCTTTATTCTTAGTCTTGTGTTGATAAATGTCTAAAAAAAAAAAAAAGTGGCCTCTCGTCCCATATTTGTACTCCATTGAAAGAAGAAATCAGAAATCACTGCTTAACTGTTTCTACACACTCAGGAACTTAAAAAGAAAAACTAGTAGCGAACGACAGGTTAATTTTTTTAGAAAGATTTTAGGTTAAAGTCCACGCTAACAAACCACAGCGACATTTAATACATCGCCCGTATTATTGCGATGCTGCTCCGAGGTTTGTTTATGCTCCTCTGTTTTGGCATTTTCACATCATTCTTTATTAAAATCTTAAACAGAGCTCACAAGTAATATCTAAGCTGAATGGATTCACCAAGAGGACGCAGTGTGCTAAGGGCGCTAAAGGAAGGCTTTGCTGATGAATAATTACAACTAATGCGGAGGGTTGAAATCCTCGGATTTAGGGAAAGTTCCGACACAGTAGATTCGGGACCTGGCAGGAATACAGAGCACACATAGGTGCAGCACAGGAAACAGTTTTAAAATAATCTAGTCGTATCCAATCACCCTGATTGCGTTACACAACCCTCCACCACTGACTGAGGAGCTTCGCAACTGATACACACCCCCTCCGACACGTGCGCAGTACCGACTGCGTCTTTTCACCTGCACGAGGCGTGTTCATATGCGGATCAGCTTTGTGCGCGGAGAGCCACACCCTGATCAGCATTATTTCCCAACTCGTGGTAATTGCACCGGTTATGAGGAACCCTGGCCCCAGCCAATCGTTGTTCATGTGACATCGTATCGAATCTCGTATCCGAGATCCCAGCTCTGGTGTGCTAGCGTATTTTACTGCTGCAATGGCCTTAGGATAAATATGTAGAGTTCCACCCACGGGCTTCCCCGCCTCAGACACAGCCACTCGTGTCTGTGTGGACAGTCTGTCGGTTGATGGGTGAACTGATATTCAAACTCGACAGTCTCGGATGTGCAGGTTCCTCTACCATCCTGTAGAGCAGCGATTCTCAACTGGTGGGTCGCGACCCAAAAGTGGGTCGCGGACACGTTCTGGGCGGGTTGCGGACAGCTTGTAAAAAATTCCGGGCGTCTTACCTATCTTTGTGAAAGTGGCTTTTCTACCTTGGTCCAGCTCAAGTCAAAGCAGAGAAACAGGTTGAACACTGAGCATGATCTGAGAGTAACTCTGTCTACTGTCACCCCAGACTTTGAAACTCTGATCAGAAGTAAAGTACATGCCCAACTGTCTCACTGACTTCCACAAAAGACAGGTTAGGTGAAAGCATCTTGTTTTGTAGCCTTATTTATTTTATGCAGTTTTGATATTTAAATTTATTGTAGTAACTTTTATACATGCAGTTGGCATGGTCCTCCTCAGTTTCTTTAAAAAATTGCTCTTAAATTCACTTTGCATGCATATGTATGTTTAAATGTGTTATTGAAGGCTATTTTTCAAAAATAAATTTGTTTGGTTTGTATTCTATAAAAGTGGGTCGCGACTTAATGACCATGAGAAAATGTGGGTCCCGGGCTGAGACCAGTTGAGAACCCCTGCTGTAGAGGAACCCATTTGACCAACCCTTCCTCAGACAGCCAATCGTGACTTGTGTGTGTGTAGCCGGAAGGTTGATAGCACGGCTGAGATTTGGACTCAGATGTCTCAGATGTGTCTGTTCCTCTACCATCCTATAGAGGAACCCATTTGACCAACCCTTCCTCAGACACAGCCAATCGTGACTTGTGTGTGTATAGCTGGAAGGTTGATAGCATGGCTGAGATTCGAACTGAGAGTCTCAGATGAGCAGGTGCCTCAACTATCCTGTAGAAGAAACCCATTCGACCCAACCCTGTCTCAGACACAGCCAGTTGAATCTGTGTGAGCAGCTGGAAGGTTGATAACATAGCTGAGATTTGAACTCAGATGTCTGAGTCTCAGATGTGTCGGTTCCTCTACCATCCTATAGAGGAACCCATTTGACCAACCCTTCCTCAGACACAGCCAATCGTGACTTGTGTGTGTATAGCTTAAACTCAACAGTCTAAGATGTGCAGGTTACTCGACCATCCTGTAGAGGAACCCATTTAACCACCCCCGTCTCAGACACAGCCGCTCGTGTCTGTGTAGACAGTCTGTCGGTTGATGGCTGAACTGATATTAAAACTCGACACTCTCGGATGTGCAGGTTCCTCGACCATCCTGTAGAGGAACCCATTTGACCACCCCTGTCTCAGACACAGCCAATCGCGACTGTGTGGGCAGCTGGCTGGTAGATAGCGTGCCTGAGATCATTCACTGTTCACGCTGAAAAACCTAGCAAACCGAAACAGAGCCCGTGTATCGTCGGTGGAAAAGGGGTGAAGGGGAGTGCCTGAAAAATAGGCTCTCTCTGCGAGTGGGTGTGTCTTTGTTTGTCCCTCTCTCCCAGAAACAGTGAAGCAGAACCAAGCTAATGCTATTGGTGCCTCACTGCATCAAGAATCAATACAGTCTTCCTCACAGCCCGGCCTCTGACCTGACCCGACACCGAACGCGTGTACAAGGCTTTAAAAGCGAGCGGCTGAGCGTGAGAGCACGCCGGAGAATCTGCTTAATGGACTCCCTCTCGCCGCTCGGAATCTGAAAGCCCAAAAGAACGCACGCTTTTACTGTAAAACCTACTAACACAATCAGATCCCTGACATGCGGTTTTACACGGCTAACACGCGCAGTACGCTGGAAAATCCCCCCGCTGGAGCCGAGAGCGGTCCTGCTGAGTCGAGAACATTCCGTGTGGTCACTCAGGACCACGGATTTCTGTCTGGGTTTCCTGAATCCAGATATACGTCAGGTGGGCTTTTGTAACATTAGCATTGGCAGCGTTTTATTGTGCCCCAGCCATATTGTAGAGGAACCCTATTGACCACCCCCACCTCAGACACAGCCTGTTATATCTGTGTGGGCAGCCGGAAGGTTCAAACTCGACCATACAGAGGAACCCATTTGACCAACCCTCTTTCAGACAAAGCCAATCGTGACTGTGTAGGCAGCCAGAAGGTTGATAGCATGGCTGAGATTTAAACTCGAGTCTCAGATGTGTAGGTGCCTTGACTATCCTGTAGAGGAACCCTATTTCTTCCTCAGGCACAGCCAATTGTGTCTGTGTGGGCAGCCGGTTGATTGATAGCACAGCTGAGGTTCAAACTCAACAGTCTAAGATGTTCAGGTTCCTCTACCATCCTGTAGAGGAACCCTTTTGACCACCCCTGCCTCAGACACAGCCTGTTATATCTGTGTGGGCAGCTGGAAGGTTGATAGCACGGCTCAGATTCGAACTCAAGTGTCTCAGATATGTGCATGTGCTTCTACCATTCTGTAGTGAAACCCATTTGACCATCCCCACCTCAGACACAGCCAGTCGTATCTGTGTGGGCAGCCAGAAGGTTAATAGCACGGCTGAGATTTGAACTCGAGTCTCAGATGTGCATGTTCCTCTACCATCATGTAGAGGAACTCATTTGACCACGTCCGTCTCAGACACAGCCAATCCTGTCTGTAATAGACTGTTGAGTTGTGCAGGTTCCTCTACCATCCTGCCTCAAACACAGCCAGTTGTGCCTGTGTAGGCAGCTGGCTGGTAGATAGCACAGCTGAGTTCATTTATTTTATTTATTCCATTTGGCAGCGCGCTGTCATGTTGTAGTCGTATCCCATGATACATCAGGGACCACACAACAGCGGGGCGTCTAGTGCGAGACTAACAGCAGAGCGCTCCATGTGATCACGGAAGATTCGCTTTGATCAACTGGAAGGCGCAGTCAAGCCTGACTGCTCTGGTTGCCAGATGCGCCGCTCATACAGACAGCGGATTAGCATAAATTTGCCTGTTTGATGCCAGGCTCAGTAAAAAACTACATGTAATACAGATGTTTTATTTTGTTAACACGTGCCACCTACGTGGCAAACAAAGGCAGGCGGGTAATTGAGCCGGACAGACAGGTCAACATGGGCAGACTGGCACAGCGGGACGACAGAGCTAACAAATAGGGGTTTTTTTTTTCCAAGAGAGGTCTTAGCAATATATTTCGGAAAGCACGCGGTCATTGCTTTGAGGGTCTCAGACAGGGTTTCAGCGTCGGAACAAACACGGACCCCCGCAGACCCCAACATTAACAGCGTCTTCTCCGGAGTGAGTTCTGCGCCTGTGCGTTTATTTCTGCAGTGCAAACCTCATTACTGTCTGAGCTCTCAAACGCAACCCGCTCCACCGGGTGGTAGCACAAGTCTCAGGTCCTATTTAGCCACGGTGTTCCGCTAATATACGAGGGACGCTGGGACGGCCGATGCTTCACTCTCGTCCAGCTGTGATTTTTAGATTGCACTTCTCCAGCTGTGCTGCCCTATCAAAATTCTCTCTTTGTAGTCTGAAGGTATGAATCTGCAGGCTGCTCAGAGACAGGACAATGCTGGATCAAAGCGAGGACCGTCCTTCAACGTCCAGACCTGCATCCTTAACCGACTGCATGGCTACTCCTACTGTCAGTCAGGCCTGCACAGCGGTGAGGAGGAATATTAGGGTTTAGGGTTTGCTTGCAAAAACATTAAATAACACACATAAATGTCATTAAATAACACACATAAATTAAATGATAGAACACTCACTGTCCATTTTATCAGCTCCACTTACCATATAGAAGCATTTTGTTGTTCTACAATTACTGACTGTAGTCCCTCTAATTCTCTACGTACTTTTTTAGCTGCTTTCACCCTGTTCTTCAATGGTCAGGACCCCCACAGGACCACTACAGAGCAGGTATTATTTAGGTGGTGGATCATTCTCAGCCCTGCACTGACACTGACATGGTGGTGGTGTGTTAGTGTGTGTTGTGCTGGTATGAGTGGATCAGACACAGCAGCGCTGCTGGAGTTTTTAAACACCTCACTGTCACTGCTGGACTGAGAATAGTCCACCAACCAAAAATATCCAGCGTCCCATGGGCAGCGTCCTGTGACCACTGATGAAGGTCTAGAAGATGACCGACTCAAACAGCAGTAATAGATGAGCGTTCGTCTCTGACTTTACATCTACAAGGTGGACCAACTAGGTAGGAGTGTCTAATAGAGTGGACAGTGAGTGGACACGGTATTTAAAAACTCCAGGAGCGCTGCTGTGTCTGATGCACTCAAAACAGCACAACACACACTAACACACCACCACCATGTCAGTGTCACTGCAGTGCTGAGAATGCTCCACTACCTAAATAATACCTGCTCTGTGGGGGTCCTGACCATTGAAGAACAGCATGAAAGGGGGCTAACAAAGCATGCAGAGAAACAGATGGACTACAGTCAGTAATTGTAGAACTACAAAGTGCTTCCATATGGTAAGTGGAGCTGATAAAATGGACAGAGTGTGTAGAAACAAGGAGGTGGTTTTAATGTTATGGTTGATCGGTGTAAATATATATATACTTTCGGTCCATCTGAGATGATTTCATGCCCAGAGAACTTGACTGTTTCCTCATAGAATTGATGTACGACTTTCTCTTTGTGTAGTAGTTTCATGTTACATTATGTGATGCAGCGCTGGACTGTGTTAAGTAACAATGGCTTTCCGAAGTACTCCCAGGTTCATGTGGCTATTTTTAGCAGCTACACCTGCTATTATTTTTTTAGCAATTCTATAAATAGTAACCAAACGTCAAAATACACCATTAATTTACTATCAAATATGAT